>NW_011495056.1:1339683-1355221 GCF_000754665.1 Bison bison bison | reverse complement strand
CACAAGCTGGAATCAAGATTGCTGGGAGAAATATCAATAACCTCACATATGCAGATGACACCACCCTTATGGCAGAAAGCAAAGAAGAACTAAAGAGCTTCTTGATGAAAGTGAAAGAGGAGAGTGAAAATGTTGGCTTAAAGCTCAACATTCAGAAAACTAAGATCATGGCATCCCGTCCATCACTTCATGGGAAATAGATGGGGAAACAGTGGTAACAGTGACAGACTATAATTTTGGGCTATAATATCACTGCTGATGGTGACTGCAGCCATAAAATTAAAAGATGCTTGCTCCTTGGAGTTAGTTAAGTTATGACCATCCTAGACAGCATATTAAAAAGCAGAGACATTACTTTGCCAACAAATGTTCATCTACTCAAAGCCATGGTTTTTTCAGTAGTCTTGTATGGATGCGAGAGTTGGACTATAAAGAAAGCTGAGGGCCAATGAATTGATGCTTTTGAACTGTGGTGTTGGAGAATACTCTTGAGAGCCCCTGTACAGCAAGGAGATACAACCAGTCCATCCTAAAGAAAATCAGTCCTGAATATTCATTGGAAGGACTGATGTTGAAGCTGAAACTCCAATACTTTGGCCACCTGATGCAAAGAATTTACTCATTTGAAAAGACCCTGATGCTGGAAATGATTGAAGGTGGGAGGAGAAGGGGACAACAGAGGATGAAATGGTTGGATGGCATCACCAACTCGATGGACATGAATTTGAGTAAGCCCTGGGAGTTAGTGATGGACAGGGAGGCCTGGCATTGTGCAGTCCATGGTGTCACAAAGAGTCGAACATGACTGAGCAGCTGAACTTAATTTACATCCTAATACTCTTCTCTCTTCTAACCAATACTTATGAAGACTGCAGGCTCTTTTTCCTTTTCTTTTTTTGTTTTGTTTCATTTGTTTGTTTTAGCTTTCATTACCATTGGCTGTTTGTTAATTTATTCCAAATTTATATGATACTTACAACGTAGTCTGGATCCCTTCAAGGCTGTCTGTTTCCTGACTCCCTATACATATGTTTTGCCACCTGTCTGGAAAACTATCCATATCCCACGTTAGGTTTCCCAACACCACCATTCTGCATATCTGGGTCGTTGTCTCTGATCATGTTCTCTGAAACCTGTGCCTAACTAAAAACTGTATAGTCAACAGTCTGCTGTCAACTTAGTCTGTTAATCCTTGTTTCCATCCCAGGGTCTGCTAGTTTATCTTTGGCCCACCTTTACAGAGAGCATGTACCCATTCTGAAAACTTCCATCTGTGTTCAGTCCTTCTGTTAGTCTTTTTAATGACAATTTCCACTTTACGATCAACATCCAGCTGTCCCAAATTTAATTGTCTGTTAAATGATTGAACTGTTTCTCTATCTTCTGTTTATTTATTAAATGCAGTCCTCATGTGATATATAGAAAGCTAAGATTCACAAGAATAACTAATGAGTTCACACTAAGTTATAAATGAAGATCAAATATACACATATTCATGTACATAAACCTTTGCAGAGGTTTTATTTTAATTTTGTATTTTGATATAATTTTAAACTTACAGAAAAATTGCAAGAGTCATTCAAAGAATGCCTATATGCCTTTTACAGAAATCAGTCAGTTCTTAATATTTCGACATATTTGCTTTGTTTTTCTCTCTGATGCTGCTAAGTCACTTCAGTCGTGTCTGACTCTGTGTAACCCCATAGACGGCAGCCCACCAGGCTCCCCCGTCCCTGGGATTCTCCAGGCAAGAACACGGGAGTGGGTTGCCATTTCCTTCTCCAATGCATGAAAGTGAAAAGTGAAAGTGAAGTTGCTCAGTCCTGTCCGACCCTCAGCGACCCCATGGACTGCAGCCTACCAGGCTCCTCCGTCCACGGGATTTTCCAGGCAAGAGTACTGGAGTGGGGTGCCACTGCCTTCTCCGTTTCTCTCTACATACAAATATTTTTAAAATTTTGATAGTAGGTTGTGGTCCTCTTGTCCTGTGACCCCACTGTACTTCAATGTGTATTTTGCAATAACAAAGATAATCTCGTGATCATAGTACAGTTATTAAATTCAGAAATTTTAACGTCGATACACTTCTATCTAATTTTCAATTCATATTCCAGTTTTAACAATCATTCTAGTAATGTTCTTCATAGCAATATTTTTCTAGCATAGCAGTTTGTTGGGGGTTTCTACCTTCACACTTGACAATTGTAGAAGTAGTCACAGGATGTGGTCTATGCTTATGTTTATGCTTATAGTTGATACAAGCTTCTAGGTGTCTCTTCCATTTGAAAACCATTGAAATATGCAGAAAAGAACATATTAATCATGCTTGGAAAAAACAGGTATAAATTGAGATATATAATCCCTTTATTGCTATTAAGGCCATGGCTAAACACAAGTAGTCGTAGGGGTTAAATCTTCGGTTAAAGATAAATTTATTGGTGGCAAAAATCTAGTTACATTCATGTTTATTTCTTCATGTTGAAAAAACATGCTTCTTTTTTTTTAAGATTCAATAGGCTGCAATCATCCCAGGGACGGGGGAGCCTGGTGGGCTGCCGTCTCTGGGTCACACAGAGTCGGACACGACTGAAGCGACTTAGCAACAGCAGAAGCAGCAGGCTGCAATCAGTTTATTTTTCCACTGGACATATAACTAAGATTGTAAAGAAAAAATAATGTGATGCTTTCTGCTAAACAAGAAAAATATTGTGACAAATAGAAATGAGTGTTTTAGAGGGCACAGACAGAAAATTAATCACAATAATGCTAGTGTGTACTTTATAATTTACACCATGTAAATTCAGTTTATTGCAACAAATATTATTTATCTACTTAAGATGAGTATAACAGTTAAGATGAGTATAACAAAATTCCCTGCAACAAACATGTAAAACAAGCTTAGCAGCTATCTTAACCTCAACGGTAAGATTTAATTCCACCCAAATAACTACTGACTTATGGTAGTTAAAGAAGAATGTACAGAACTTTTCACAGTATTCATCAAATTAAAAAATAGCAAAACAATCCTTTATATGCTGCTTACACTGGGCGGGTTCTGTTCTAAATACTTTAACATCATCAATCCTTTGAGGTTTTTTATGTCTTATTTATTCTATTTTTATCTCCACTTTATAGATGAGGGAACTAAGGTATAAGGAAATCTACCAACTTGCTTCAAAATCATAAAACTGGTTGGTGGTGAAGCTCTAATTCTGCCCAGACCATCTGGCTGCAGTGGTCTTGTGCTCTTAATAACTGTGCTTTCTATTTCTTTCTAACCACTACCTTTCTATTTATAGCATGTCAAAGCTCAATGTTACTATTACAAGGGGTACAGAATGCACAATTCTCTTAGAAACAGTGCCCTCAGCATTGTCAATGCCCTCACTACTCTACTTATCTGTTGTGTTTTTATGGCATCTGATTTGTAAATAGTTTTCAACCTTCTCTTTTGATGCAGAAGAGGATAATGATGGTCCCCTCTTATGCATTCTCAAAACCACTGTGTCAACATTATCTTCTGCTCCTCCTTATTTTTCATGATAGTTTTGACTATAATATTAATTAAGAGGAATCAGACTATTTGGAACTACAACTTTCTATTTCCACACCCACAATGTTTACCTCCGATGTTACCTTTGGTTAAATTTCTATATGGCCTTGATTTCCACTGTGGAATTCATAGTACTTATCTAAGTTTTGAGAAGAAAAAGTAATAAACCAATACATCATGACTATCAAAGTATATCAAGATGTGTGTGTTAATTTCCCAAATGTAAGTCATATAATGCAATAAAGGAAGGAAATATACTGTCTGTAAAACCCCCATGAGTTCTGTTTGTCCAGAAATTATGTTTACTTATTTTTAATTCTTCAAATAGAGAGTAGAAACCAATCTGCCAAAACCAAAATAAGCTAAAATTTTGCCATTGGATAACCTCAAATTTCATCATTTTAGCCCAGTAGTTGTATAATTCATCCAGCGAGTGAATTCCCCAAGCTGTTCCTCAGAGCTGTTCTGTAAATTGTGGTCAGACTCTTTTGTGTCCAACTGTGTGATAGGAGGAGAAGGCAATGACACTCCACTCCAGTACTCTTGCCTGGAAATCCCATGGACAGAGGAGCCTGGAAGGCTGCAATCCATAGGGTCGCTGAGGGTCGGACACGACTGAGTGACTTCACTTTCACTTTTTACTTTCATGCATTGGAGAAGGAAACGGCAACCCACTCCAGTGTTCTTGCCTGGAGAATCCCAGGGAAGGGGAAGCCTGGTGGGCTGCCATCTATGGGGTCACACAGAGTCGGACACAACTGAAGCGACTTAGAGCAGCAGCAGCAGTGTGATAAGAGTTAAAAGATCTAAGAATTCTCAGACATTCACAACAATGCTACAGCGGAGAGCTGAAGAGTGTAGGCAAAATTCGAATACTGACAGTAAAAACCGAGTAAAAGTCCTTTGACGTTTTTTCTATATTTATTTGTTCTGAGACTACTATCTCGTTAAATTTAAAAGAACCCAAGAAGGCCTTACTCAGAAAAGGGAGTTACATCTAATCCTGGCAAATCTAATGTGCTATCTTTGCAAAGACTCTAATTTATTAGGCACATACCTCTACAGAGCATGCGTGTTGCTGTTACAGTTGAAACCCATTCTGTTTGGTTGGTGTTTAGTGTTGTGAGTTTATAAATTATTTTTACTGTCACTTATTTATCACTACTGAAAGGGTAACTAAAAACTTTTTTATTTTGGCATTTGAATTTGGTGCAGTGTACTTCTGACACAAAGTAATGTCTCTTCTTTTTAATATGCTGTCTAAGTTTGTTAACTGTTACTGTCCCATATACAGGCTTCCCAGGTAACTCAGATGGTAAAGAATCTGCTTGCAAAGCAAGAGACCCAGGCTTGATCCCAGGGTAAGGAAGATCCTCTGGAGAAGGGAATGGCAACTCACTCTAATATTCTTGCCTAGAGAATTCCAAGAACAGAGGAGCCTAGAAGGCTAAAGTAATAGGTCACAAAAAGTTGTACATGACTGAAGCAACTTAGCAGCAGCAGGAGCATTGTCCCATATATATACCACTTCTCACATTTCAGGGAAAAAAAATTCAAACAGCAGACTAACACTGAAAGTATATCCATATTTGTAATCACATTTTCAAGAATATAAAGATTAGCTTTAAAGACAAAACAAAAATCACCATATTTTTCCTTTGATTACTGTACCAAAGTGTATGATCAGAATCTGACTAAATGGAGAATTCTGCTTCTATTCCTGCTACCATATGATTTTTTTTTTCACTTTGCAAAGAGTTTGATTATTTAATTGCCATAATTTTTTTTTCAGTTTAGACAAATGTGGTACATTAAAATGAACATTTCTTTCCTAAAATAAACTGTCAGAAATCAGAAGTTATAAGGGCCCTTAGGGATCATCTGGCCCAATGTTTCCTAAAATTTGCTCATCATCAGAATTGCATGGGAGGAGGTTTTTTCCCCCAGAAGATTCTAATCCAATAGATCTAGAATATGGCACAGAAATAAAATTTGTCCTAAGTGTTTCATGTGATAAGTCACATATGACTTATCAGCACAGATTTGCTCCAATGGCACAGGGACAAAGTAATATAATTGGGATTAAAAAAAAGTGCTGTATGTACTGTGGGTTTCCAAGTGATTAAGACTTGCTTCTCATTAAATGTCATTTTTTTAAAGTTTGTGAGAAAACGAACATTTTGCAAACTCTAAGGCCATTTTTGTTTTTTTTTGTAAAAAATCCCTTAAGTCACTTGTCTAACATAACCAGTGTATTGGCCAAACTGGGAGCATGAGAAAATAATTGCTTTAGATGAAAAGTAATCGTTTGAGATATGAACTAGTATATAGAGGATGGATAAACATCAAGGTCCTACTGAATAGCACAGGGAACTATATTTAATATTGCGTGGTAGATAATTATGGAAACGATTATGAAAAAGAATTTATATGTGGATAGCTGAATCACTTTGCTGTAAAGTAGAAATTAACACAGCATTGTAACTCCACTATACTTCAATAAAATATAAAAATAGAAAATAATTGCTTTAAAATACTTATTATTTTATGAAATATTCATAAAAGTTATTTTAAATATGAATTTTTCCTTGTTCATTCAGATAATTATTTTTGAAACAAATTTAGATGATTTTTCTGTAAATTTATTTTTATTAAAAAGCTTCAAATTCATCTATTTGACAAATATTAACTTTTGTTTTCTGATCAAAAACTTTATGCAAATCACTGTGGTAATATTTATTTTACACTTATTCTTGACAGCGTTACATTATTGTTCCCATATTTTATTAGCAAATCTGGGATCCTAATGCAAGGTTTTCAGCTTGGAAAGCTGAAACTGTGCTAAGTGACAAAGCAATGCAATTTAATAATAAATTCAGTCTTCACAGGTCAAGATCGGGGGTGTCTACCCAAGTTGGAATTTTGATCTCATTCTATAGAAGGAAAAAATAGCTCTAGAAGAGAGAAGGAGAAAAGAGAGAAATGGCTATAGTCTTAAGGAATACAAAGGAGAATATTAGGCAAGATTGATAGACATGTGAAATTTTGAAGACTAAATTTTCTAATGTTTTATCACAGTCTGTATTATAAACACAAGCCACCACCCATTTCCCCAGTCTTTTTATTTCTACCTTTATGTGAGACTTCAATAAGCACTTGACATTATTTTCCAGTTTGCAGGGAGTCTAATATGTATTTCTCTGTAATGTGGTACTTTGCACAGTTGTACCTACAAGAATGACCTTCAAAGCAAAGATTTATCTTTTTTTTTTTTTTAACATATAACAAATTAGCTGCTTCCCAGATGGTGCCCTGGAAAAGAATCCACCTGCCAATGCAGGAGACTCAAGAGACAGGGTTCAATTCCTGGGTCGGGACTATCCCCTGGAGTAGAAAATGGCCACACACTCTGGTATTCTTGCCTGGAAAGTTCCATGGACAGAGGAGCCTGGCAGGCTACAGTCTGTGGAGCTGCAAAGAGTTGGACATGACTGAGCATGCACAAGCTTATTTTTAAGTGCCATAAATCCACCAGCCTTATCTATAACTCTTGAATGTCAAACAATTGGATAAATATTGGTAAGAGTTTGACCAAATATTCAGACATTTTCTTTCCACTGTTCCAAATACGTGTAGGATTTTTGAAAAATTTTGCAACATTTTCCCCCTCATATGTCATCCAAACATTCAGCATTATTCAAACACTCAAATCTCAACAGATAGTTTAATGGTCAAAGTCATCTGTTAAACAGGCTTTTTAAGAAATGGCTCCAACATAAATACAGTTAGAGGACTGTCCTTGACCATTCCTAATAGTGCTTAGTTCATTCTTTCTAGTTTTACTCACAAAGACAGATCTTCAGGTCCTAAAGTATGTCTGTTCATGTTCCATATGCATTCTAACGGCTCTGTGAAGCAAAGCACAGGATGCGCGGTTTATTAAAAGGTGGCAATTAAAATGGGTATGTTTTACGAATTTTTGCTTGTCTCCAGTGAATCAATTTCCATAAATCTATTTAAACCAATAACTTTATAATCATAAAGAAAGAAAAAACTGCCATCAATTCCAAAACATGTTGTTGGATTGCTCATACTTTTAGGTTATATCTATTAAAATGCATATGCAGCAATTTAGTGAGTGATATAAAATTTTATTGCAGAGAAGTTTTGAACATAGAGATTCGCTATACACATTCGACTCCTGACTTTTCTAAATTTGCATAGAAATAATCAAAGAAGGAGAACATATCGTTGAAAGTGCCTGTTAAAAAACGGTATAATGAACAAGTCCCATAAGTTTAGAAAATTTTACAAGTATAGGAAAGATGAGGCCAGCTCATTCTAAATTAAATTGGGAAATAAGTGGGCAGAATCACAAATCACAGGAGAGTTCCTCCTAAACCCCATGACTGGAGAAGCAAAAACTGAGGATAAGAATGAGATTTATATGAGTCAGTTAGAGAAAAATCTAAATGCTGTAAGAGACTTCAGGAGATGCAATGGAAACCAACACTAGATAATCAATCTTTCTCTTATCTAGGTATAGAGTATACAAAATGTGACAGGGATCTTATCACGGAGCTTCCCTGGTGGCTCAGACGGTAAAGAATCTGCCTGCAGTGCAGGAGACCCAGGTTTGATTCCTGGGTCAGAAGGATCCTCTGGAGGGGAGTGGCTACCCACTACATTGTTGCCTGAAGAATTCTATGGATAGAGGAGCCTGGCGGGCTACAGTCCATGGGGTCGCAAAAAGTTGGACACAACTGATCAACTAACACAGACACACACACACACACTAAATGTGACAGTCATCTTATCATGGGAGTGGTCAAAATCTCATGGTCTGAAATTGCCAATCTAGTTTTATCTATCCACTGCCTTATAGTGTTGAACCTATTCCTAAAATTTATGCTTTTATTATGCATATATAAAGAAAGAGTACAAGAGAGCTTGGCTGAAGAGAAAAGAGGAGCACGAGAAGTAATTATTTGAGTCAATATAGATGATAAAGAATTGAGAAAGAAAGGAAGAACAAGTCAATGTATAAAGTGACAGAATATTTTATGGTTTTGACAAAAAAGATTTAAGACTGGAGGGATGTGAAAAAATAGGAGAAAATAGAAAAGAGTGTTTAAGAAATGTTAGGATTATGACTTGCACCCCTCTTTAATGTATTTCTCAGTATTGGAACAAAATTACAATATTTTTTTAATTTTATTTTATTTTTTAACTTGACAATATTGTATTGGTTTTGCCATATATCAAAATGAATCCGCCACAGGTATACATGTGTTCCCCATCCTGAACCTTCCTCCCTCCTCCCTCCCCATACTATCCCTCTGGGTCGTCCCAGTGCACCAGCCCCAAACATCCAGTATCATGCCTTGAACCTGGACTGGCGACCTGTTTCATATATGATATTATACATATTTCAATGCCATTCTCCCAAATCATCCCACCCTCTCCCTCTCCCACAGAGTCCAAAAGACTATTCTATACATCAATGTCTCTTTTGCTGTCTCGTATACAGGGTTATCATTACCATCTTTCTAAATTCCATATATATGCGTTAGTATACTGTATTGGTGTTTTTCTTTCTGGCTTACTTCACTCTGTATAATAGGCTCCAGTTTCATCCACCTCATTAGAACTGATTCAAATGTTTTCTTTTTAAGGGCTGAGTAATACTCCATTGTGTATATGTACTACAGCTGTCTTATCCATTCATCTGCTGATGGACATCTAGGTTGCTTCCATGTCCTGGCTATTATAAACAGTGCTGCGATGAACATTGGGGTACACGTGTCTCTTTCAATTCTGGTTTTCTCAGTGTGTACGCCCAGCAGTGTGATTGCTGGGTCATAAGGAAATTTAGCTACTAAAATATCAAATTAGATATTGCTGAGAAATCAAATCATCTAGATAATAACCTATTTTTAAGTGTTAATCCAGGACTTAATGCATTTTCCAGATAAAAATCATTGATTTAGATGAAACAATGCCAAATGAACATCTGGATTGCTGACATTGTAAGGAAACATAAATCCTTTAAATAAGAGGCATCAGTTCAGTTCAGTCGCTCAGTCATGTCCGACTCTTTGTGACCCCTTGAATCGCAGCATGCCCGGCCTCCCTGTCCATCACCAACTCCCAGAGTTCACCCAAACTCATGTCCATGGAGTCAGTGATGCCATCCAGCATTTCATCCCCTGTCGTCCGCTTCTCCTCCTGCCCCCAATCCCTCCCAGCATCAGAGTCTTTTCCAATGAGTTGACTCTTCTCATGAGGTGGCCAAAATATTGGAGTTTCAGTCTCAGCATCAGTCCTTCCAATGAATACCCAGGATTTATCTCCTTTAGATGGACTGGTTGGACCTCCTTGCAGTCCAAGGGACTCTCAAGAGTCTTCTCCAACACCACAGTTCAAAAGCATCAATTCTTCAGCTCTCAGCTTTCTTCACAGTCCAACTCTCACGTCCATACATGACCTCTGGAAAAACCATAGCCCTGACTAGACAGACCTTTGTTGGCAAAGTGATGTCTCTGCTTTTGAATATGCTATCTAGGTTAGTCATAACTTTCCTTCCAAGGAGTAAGCATCTTTTAATTTCCTGGCTGCCATAGCAATTGTTCAAATAGTGTCAAAAATACAAAAACTTCCCTGGAGACTTGCTGAATTCTGGGATGAAACGAATAGCATGATTGCCTGGATAGCAGATGCTTTATTCTGAGAACCAAAGCTACACAGCTCTAATGTAAATCTGTTTCATGACAGATGTTGAGTATTCAGGGGGAATATTTAATAACCATGGATATCAGTTTTCAAGTTCAAACAACTACTGCATCCTAGTCAACAGTGAAGAAAATAAGATTTTTTTGTTTAAAAAATATAAACTGAATTCCAAAGAATAAGGAATTAATATACAATATTGGACATCACTTCTATTCTCAGGAGCCATGGCATCTTAAATGCCATGCCAATAAAATGAACCTGAGGAAAAGGTGTAGATGGACCAAATGGCAAAATATGGAACAGGGTGACCTTGAAAATTCAGACCTGAGGCTTTAGGGCTAATTTAAAATGTTAAAAAACAAATGGGTTTATCACTTTATTCAACAATAGGCAAAGATCCAATGAGTAGGAAAAAAAATAAAAAGGTACGCAAAATATACAAAAGGGGTAAAATGGCAAAATAGTAGAAAATCCACAAAAAATAGAAAATGAAATGGATTCAAATATAAACTTATCAGTGATAAGAATAAATCTAAAACAGAAATCTATGGAAAAATAGAACTAAAATATATTCCTAAAATATCATTAAAATGGGAATTGAAATTGTCTCCAAACACTTAACATATATTAATTTGACTACATTTTGCTTTATATTCTGCAATAACATCATCTTACTAAAACCAGGACATTTTTGTCCAGTAAGATAAAGTTGCAAATAACTTTAGTTTCATTTCAGGAACTTTGTGAACATCCACTTATCCAAACAACAAACTATTCAACCTGCCCTCATGAGGATACCATCTTTTTCATTTTCAGAACAATCAGTCCCTGAACTGGACTTAACAAACAGGTGTTTGCTTGCAAATGCTCTCATCAAAATTGTCACTTTGCTGTGTGTACCCAACTCCAAGTATTATATTACGGTTTTGTCCAATCTCTATGATGTTTCCATATTGAAAAAGCATGTTAAACCGGGCCCCCAAAATGGTATGTCACACCCCTGATTTCACTTTTTGTTGCACTTCTATGACTGTCAAGATAGTCATCTCCCTTACTGCAGTGAAAGTAAAGATATAAAAAACAACATATAAAGAAATTTCTAGAAACAGCGATTCCACTTCTGGGTATATAGCTGAAGAAACAAAAACACTAAATTGAAGAGATACACACAAGCCAATATTCATAGCAGCACCATTTACAATAGCCAAGACATGGAAACACCCAAAGTGTCCACCAACAGATGAATGGATAAAGAAGATGTAATTACGTACACAGAGTGGAATGCTGCTGCTGCTGCTGCTAAGTCGCTTCAGTTGTGTCCGACTCTGTGCGACACATAAAAATGGAATTCTATCATGTGCAACAATGTAGATTGACCTAGAGGGTATTATTCTTAGTGAGATAAGTCAACCAGAAAAAGACAAATAATCTACGAATGTGGACTCGAAAAAAAAGAAAAAAAGAAATGGATGAATACAGCAAAACAGAAATAGACTCACGGGTACAGAGAGCAAATTACTGGTTACCGGTGGGGAGAAGGAAGGAAAGAGGGAAAAAATGGGGTGGGAGATTAAGAGATACCAACTACCTTGTATAAAATAAGCAACAGGAATATGTTGTACAGCATAGCAAAATGTAGTCATTATTTTGTAATAATTTTAAATGGAGTATAATCTATAAAAATATTGAATATTTTACACACATAAAACTAATATAACATTTTAAACCAACTATATCCCAATAAAAAGAAACTTCTTAAAAAAATGGGAGAAAAACACAAAACATATGATTAATGCAAAAGTAGTATCAGTTATAGAAGATTCAACATAATTATAAACTATTCAGTTTATCAGGAAGAAATAATTCTAAACATCTCTGTCTCCTTTCTCTCTCCTTATAAAGACTTAGAGGTAAAATCCAGAGAAAACTTTGAAATTGCACCTAAGTAAGATATTTCAACAGAGAAGGCAATGGCAACCCACTCCAGTACTCTTGCCTGGAAAACCCCATGGATGGAGGAGCCAGGTAGGCTGCAGTCCATGGGGTCGCTAAGAGTCAGGCACAACTGAGCAACTTCACTTTCACTTTTCACTTTCATGCATTGGAGAAGGAAATGGCAACCCATTCCAGTGTTCTTGCCTGGAGAATCCCAGGGACAGAGGAGCCTAGTGGGCTGCTGTCTATGGGGTCGCACAGAGTTGGGCACGACTGAAATGACTTAGCAGCAGCAGGAGCAAGATATTTCAAAAAGTGAGATATTTCAATATATACCTTTAATATTTACTAGATCAAATGACATGGAGCATAGTTGAACTCTACAAGTAAAATCTTGGTTTATTACAAATACAGAGAAACTGCACACACATATTAGGGAAGATAAATTTTCACAATCTTATATAGAACTTTCACAAAATTGATATTTCAATTCTAAAGCAAATCTCAATAAATTTTAAAAAATCAGTAGCATACAGAAGTTCTTTTCACCTAATATAATTATATTTAAGGCCAATTACACACAGCAATAATAGAGCAGCTACTTTAAGACCCTGAAAAGAAAATAACAAGGAGCTTTGGAAAAAAGGCCAGAATTTGAAAGCCAGTTTACCACCAAACTGGTAGTGAGTTTAACATATCTTTTTTCCTCACATCTTCATACCACTTAACCCTGGATGCAGGGATAGTCACAGGTAGCACACAGCAGAATAATATAAATAGAATCCCCAATTTATAGCTGGATGAACAAAAAAGACGGGAACCAGAAAGTAGCAGAAAATACCAGTAAGACTGAAAAGAGGACTTGGGAAAATTACTCTGGAAAGTAATATATGAATTCCTGGGCTCACGTCTGACTTCCTGATTGGCATTAAGCTTTTCTGTGTGGGCTGCTGATTGTGAGGAAGGCTGTGAAAGCGTGGGGGCAGGGAATATATGGAAATGGTAGCTATCGCTCGATTTTGCTACTCTAAGAAAGTCTATCAAAGAAACAGTGGAAAAATCATTTTTTAAAAAATACCTTTTCTGTAGCTTCAGGTACTAACTACAGAATGTTAATGAAAAAGAAGAAAAACTCATATCTACAATCGTGTGCATACTATAAATTCAGGGGCATTAAAGCATATTCTCAGCCACATGAAAAAGTAGGGATCATTTTACCCCTCCAGATACACATTGTAAGAATCTTACTTAAAGGGTATATTATTAATCTGGTTCATTTTTGAATTATATCTGTAAATAAGTAACACTTATTTGGAAGAGAAGTTCAGATTTGCTTGCTGATGAGCAGAAGATAATAGTAACACTGCTTCAGCTGGCATTTGCCTATAATAAAACAAAATGCCTGCAATTAGCTGGATTTAGCCTCCTCAGAAGGCAGTGTAACAACTGTCTGAAACTGACTGCTTCATCCCTTACCCCAAGAGCCTTCCTGTCTGGTGTATAAAATATCCTCCTTGAGATAAGTGCTAGTAAATAATTTTTCACCCTTCTCTTTCCATATTCATGAATGTTTCACTTCTCTTGGAATTAGTGTTCCCAGGAAACTCCCCACCTGTTCTAGCCTTCAATCCAGCAAGATATATAACTTGTAAACATTACAAAACTTGTCACCAGGTTGCACAAAACAGTACATTATCTAAATATTTAGCCAGTAGATAAAGACTTCCTTCACTTTGGAAGCTTTTTCTTTTTCCCTTGAGAAAGCAAGTTGGCATTTATATTAGAAGAAAGCGTATGTGGACATCAGTCTTGTCACAGTGTAGACTCCAGATGAGCAGGGCACACAGCTGGAGATGAAGCCAGAGAACACTCCCCAGTACTTGTTGTGGTGTCTGATATTATGTAGAAGAGAAGTAAACTGCAATTGGCAAACCAGAAGCTGCTTCCATTTCCTAGATTCTATTTTAATGAAGTCATATATTTGAAAAACTTGTTTTATCAGCTGACTATGTTTAAGATTGCTCCCTGATAGACAAGATTGGATGATATGTTTTTTATTACATTATTATGACCCAATCAATATTCACATATAGTATTTCAGTCCTCAACTCTAATGCTCTTTTGATTGACTTAGATAGTCAATTTGTTTAAATTCTCATTTAGCACCAAGGATATCTGCCAATGGAACCATTTAATCAAAAGCACACTTAAATCTAAATAACCTAAATTTTAAGAATAATTAAGCACATTGGAGAATGTAGCCTATATTAAGCTGAAATGAAAACCCATTTCTGTGCATATTCATAAATTTATGTTTTTATATTTGAAAAACTTTTTTTTTTTTTCTTGGTGAAGCCTCCTTTGGAAAATACAATCTGCCACAGTATATTATGTATACTTTTGCATCGTTTTAATTTTTACAATGAATGTGTATTATTTTTTTTATTTTATGCTGCTGTTTATTAAAAATGTTTACCATAAACTATTTCCTGAATATTGCTATCATGGAGGCATTTGGGGATTTTAATATTATTTCTCCTAATGTTTGACATTTCATAGAAAGAGGAATCATAATTTCTATTTACTGCTATTTCATTGAAATGCTTTTTTTTTCAAGTAAGCTGGTTTTTTTCTGTTTGTTTGTTTTTTGTTTTTTTCCATGTGCGCTTGAGAAAAAGGTGAAATTCATTGTTTTGGGATGAAATGTCCTATAGCTATCAATTAGGTCTAACTGGTCTATTGTATCGTTTAAAGTTTGTGTTTCCTTGTTAATTTTCTGTTTAGTTGATCTATCCATAGGTGTGAGTGGGGTATTAAAGTCTCCCACTTTTATTATGTTATTGTTAATTTCTCCTTTCATACTTGTTAGCATTTGTCTTACATACTGCGGTGCTCCCATGTTGGGTGCATATATATTTATAATTGTTATATCTTCTTCTTGGATTGATCCTTTGATCATTATGTAGTGACCTTCTTTGTCTCTTTTCACAGCCTTTGTTTTAAAGTCTAATTTATCTGATAGGAGTATTGTGACTCCTGCTTTCTTTTGGTCCCTATTTGCATGGAAAATCTTTTTCCAGCCCTTCACTTTCAGTCTGTATGTGTCCCCTGTTTTGAGGTGGGTCTCTTGTAGACAACATATGTAGGGGTCTTGTTTTTGTATCCATTCAGCCAGTCTTTGTCTTTTGGTTGGGGCATTCAACCCATTTATGTTTAAGGTAATTACTGATAAGTATGATCCCGTTGCCATTTACTTTATTGTTTTGGGTTCGAGTTTATACACCATTTTTGTGTTTCCTGTCTAGAGAATATCCTTTA
>NW_011495056.1:1336946-1338441 GCF_000754665.1 Bison bison bison | reverse complement strand
AGGTTTCCTGGTTAGGGAAGCTTGTGTCGGTGTTCTGGTGGGTGGAGCTGTATTTCTTCTCTTTGTTCAGTCGCGCTGTGGGGAGGGAGGGAGGGATGCTGCAAACAAATGACACTGGCGTGCGCTCGCAGTGCCTCAGCCACACTGGGTCTGCCCCCGCTCACGGCGCGTGTAGCCTCCCTGCCCACACTGCTCAGGCTCTAGGTTGTTCCGCCGGGAACAATCCGAGGCTGGCCCTGGGTTGCATGCACCTCCCCAGGTCCAAGCCGCTCAGGTTCAGGCACTCAGGTAGTCCTCAGAGGCGCAGACTCAGTTGGGCCTGCGTTTTGTGCTCTTCCCAGGTCCGAGCAGCTCAGGTGATGAGGTGTTTGGCGAGTGCCAATGCTGCGACTTATTGCCTCCCCGCCACTCGGTTATCTGGGTGTAAAACCGGCACACCTTCTCAGGCAGATGTTGACCGTCCAGACCCCCCAATAAGTTTTAGTTAGCAAAGAAGCCAGTTTTATAGATAATGTCTCTCTGGGGCTGCGATTGCCCCCTTCCGGCTCTGGCTGCCTGTCACCGGAGGAGGAAGGTCTGCAGCCGGCTATCTCTGTTTAGTCCTTTGTTCCGTGCGCGGGCTGGCGGTGTCTTAGGTTAGGGCTGGCTTTTCGCATGGTAGATATCCCACAGTCTGGTTTGCTAGCCCAAATTATTTCGCTCAGATAGTGCTCAGGGTATTCAGGCCAGATTCTTACTCTCAGCGATGCAGCCCGCGCCGCGCCTCCCTGCCCAGCCCCCGCTTGCTAATGGCGGATGCAGGCGTCTGCGCTGTTTCTCCGCTGGGGGAGTTACCATAGGGCTCGCAATCTGCGAGTTTTAATTGTTTATTTATTTTTTCTCCCTGTTATGTTACCCTCTGTGCTTCCAAAGCTCGGCACGGATTTGGCAGTGAGAAGGTTTCCTGGTGTTTGGAAACTTCTCTCTTTTTAAGACTCCCTTCCCGGGACAGAACTCCGTCCCTCCCTCTTTTGTCTCTTTTATTGTCTTTAATATTTTTTCCTACCTCCTTTCGAAGAGTTGGGTTGCTTTTCTAGGTGCCTGATGTTCTCTGCCGGCATTCAGAAGTTGTTTTGTGGAATTTACTCGACGTTTAAATGCTCTTTTGATGAATTTGTGGGGGAGAAAGTGTTTTCCCCGTCCTACTCCTCCGCCATCTTGGCGCCTCCCCCCTGAAAAACTTTTTAATCAAAACATTATGTCAAGTCAAAATGAGACTACTTTTTGCTTAGATAAATAATTTAAATCTAATATCAGAAAAATGGACATATTATATATTACAGTAAAATTAAAGGTTATTATACTTTCAGTTCAGTTCAGTTCAGTTGCCCAGTCGTGTCCGACTCTTTGTGAGCCCATGAATCACAGCACGCCAGGCCTCCCTGTCCATCACCAACTTCCAGAGTTCACTCAGACTCACGTCCATTGAGTCAGTGATGCCATCCAGCCATCTCAT
>NW_011495056.1:1333175-1336846 GCF_000754665.1 Bison bison bison | reverse complement strand
CCCCAATCCCTCCCAGCATCAGAGTCTTTTCCAATGAGTCAACTCTTCCCATGAGGTGGCCAAAGTACTGGAGTTTCAGCTTTAGCAGCATTCCTTCCAAAGAAATCCCAGGGCTGATCTCCTTCAGAATGGACTGGTTGGATCTCCTTGCAGTCCAAGGGACTCTCAAGAGTCTTCTCCAACACCACAGTTCAAAGGCATCAGTTCGGACAAGCAAATAGTTGAGAATTCCAACTATAGGGAAAAAAAGAATGAGGACAAATAGTTGATAAAAAGAGAGCAATTAAACATGATATCCAACTAGGAATTTCTCTAAAGGAAAATAAAATAGAGTACATAAGCCATGTATCAAGAACAATGCCTCTCCATTTATTTTTTGTTATTATTATTGATAATATACAAAATTTTAAGAATTCACTATATGTAAGATATATTAGCTTCAGTTGCTTTTTGCCTCAAGGAAATCAATCAAGAACATAGGAAGGGAAATTAAAAATAGGAATAGGTTTAAAAGTTGAAGCTAAGGAAAGATATGAGAAAAAAATTCTGATTTTGAAAGCTACTAAAAGCTATATGACTAAGAGCTTCTATAATGATACTACTGAGTATTTAAAGACATCTACTGAGTATTTTTTAAAAATCTACAAAGTATTTTTAAAAATCTATAGATCAACAACAGTAATTAGTAAACATTCCATGACCATTTTGAATCATGTCTGAACATAAAATAGACAAGGATACAAACCAGAAAAACAATCAAGTACCGTCTCTCCAGACTAACAGGACTGAGGACTACTTTACCAGTAACAACGTTCATCCTCCATTTTCCTCCCATCTCTCAGAAAAAATGAAAGATGTCTTGTCATTAAATTTTTGCTGCATTCTGAAAGAAAAGGTTTCATGTTTCTGTAACTAGTGTCAAATAATAATAAGTGATCATTAGCAGGCACTGAGAGTTTGATATTCACCCCTGAATTTAGAGGCTGAGCTGACATCTGAAGTCCTGACACTTCCAGGGGACGAGGCTCCTGTGGAATTAAGACAGTACTGGACAGGCTACTTGGTAAACAAGCATGGTTGACTGCAGCAAGTCCCCTAGCCAAGTCCTTAACTCTGGAGCCATACAAAGCAATTATTATTTATCCCATTCTTCAGGACAACTATATGAGCTGATATATTCCCTGGTAATGGATGAAATCTGGGTCTTTGGTTAAGTTACTTTTCCAAAGCCAGAAAGTGAATTTGAGGTGCATCCTCAGTAAAGAGAACAAACAGGGCATACTGTCACTTCAGTTGTGGTGGACTCTGTGCGACCCCATGGACCTTAGTCCACCAGGTTCCTCTGTCCTTGGGGTTCTCCAGGCAAGAACACTGGAGTGGGTTGCCATTTTCTTCTCCAGGGGATCTTCCCAACCCCGGTGTCATACCTGAGTCTCTCATGTCTCCTGCATTGGCAGGTTTTGTTTTGTTTTGTTTTGTTTTAACCACTAGTGCCACCTGGGAAGTCCTCAGTAAAGAAAGATCATGATAATTATTACCTCTACACAGTTCCTACAAAAAAGGATCACACTTGCTGAAGACACAGTGCTGAGATCAGGTCTCTGAATGCCTTCTGTGCCAAGGATGCCCCAGGGAAAAGGTACATCCTTTGAACTCGGTCCTAAAAGTCTGAGATAGGTGTGAGAATCATGGGAAGAATCCCTCAAGTAAGGCAGACTGAAAGGCCCCTCAAATGTTCAGGCAGTTCTGCCTGAAGTTCTCCTGCAAGGTTAAACCTCCAACTTGTGTTGAAGACAACATTCTATGATGCTGAATTGAAGTCTGGCACAGCCATCACTGCTGCTGCTAAGTCGCTTCAGTTGTGTCCGACTCTGTGCGACCCCATAGACGGCAGCCCACCAGGCTTCCCCGTCCCTGGGATTCTCCAGGCAAGAACACTGGAGTGGGTTGCCACTTCCTTCTCCAATGCATGAAAGTGAAAAGTGAAAGTGAAGTCGCTCAGTCGTGTCCGACTCTTAGCGACCCCATGGACTGCAGCCTACCAGGCTCCTCCATCCATGGGATTTTCTGGGCAAGAGTACTGGAGTGGGGTGCCATTGCCTTCTCCACAGCCATCACTAGAGTGTTTCTTAAGCCCCACTCTAGACATGGCTCCTCTCCCAGAATGCTCTGTACAGGCCTCTTCCCCAGAAACCCCTCAGGTCTCTGATTCGTTGAGGTCAACGGTTCTCATGCACCCACCAGATGCTAAGCATTAGGTGCTGGGGCTAGGACAGTGAGCAAGATAACGTAGACCTTTTCCTCAAGAAAAATAATTAACCACAAGTTACAACATAATGCGATACAGTGCTGTAACGCGGTAAATCACTGCACCTGTGTCATCTGAGAGAACCCAGGAGAGCCTCCAAGGCACCATTTTCACTGCAAGAAGGTAGAAAGGAAAAGGGAAGGAAATGTTTTTGAAGGTATGATGATGAAAATTTCCCATCTGATGGCTTCAGGTTCTTCTGTGGAGTTAGTGTCCAGTGCTTCTTCCGAGGGGATAGGGTGGATGTTGATGGGTTTTGCAGGAAGTGGAGAAGGTTTGAAACAGTTTCGAATAGGAAAGTAATGTTGAGTAAAGAAGCAATGTTGTAAAAGTGTAGATTCTCTGGACCAAGGAGCTTTGTCTGTTTGGTTGACTTTATGTACCCCATGTACTAGAACTGTGCCTAATGTACAGTAGTTACCTAATCAATATTTTCAGAATAATGACTAAATGGTTTGCATGTAGTTCCTGAACTGAGAAAGATTTCCCTTTCCCACCTTTGTCCAGTTCAGTTCAGTTCAGTTGCTCAGTCGTGTCCAGCTCTTTGCGACCCCATGAACTGCAGCATGCCAGGCCTCCCTGTCCATCAGCAACTCCCAGAGTTCACCCTAACTCATGTCCATTGAGTCAGTGATGCCATCTAACCATCTCATCCTCTGTTGTCCCCTTCTCCTTCTGCCCTCAATTTTTCCCCAAATTAGGGTCTTTTCAAATGAGTCAGCTCTTTGCATCAGGTGGCCAAAATAATGGAGTTTCAGCATCAGCATCAGTCCTTCCAATGAACACCCAGGACTGATCTCCTTTAGGATGGGCTGGTTGGATCTCCTTGCAGTCCAAGGGACTCTCAAGAGTTTTCTCCAACACCACAGTTGAAAAACATCAATTCTTTAGTGCTAAGCTTTCCTTATAGTCCAATTCTCACATCCATACATGACTACTGGGAAAACCATAGCCTTTCCTAGACAGACCTTTGTTGACAAAGTAATGTCTCTGCTTTTTAATATGCTATCTAGATTGGTCATAACGTTCCTTCCAAGGAGTAAGTGTCTTTTAATTTCATGGCTGAAGTCACCATCTGCAGTGATTTTGGAGTCCAAAAAAATAAACTCAGCCACTGTTTCCCCTGTTTCCCCATCTATTTGCCATGAAGTGATGGGACCAGATGCCATGATCTTAGTTTTCTGAATGTTGAGCCTTAAGCCAACTTTTTCACTCTCCTCTTCACTTTCATCAAGAGGCTCTTTAGTTCTTCTTCACTTTCTGCCATAAGGGTAGTGTCATCTACATATCTGAGGTTATTGATATTTCTCCCGGCAATCTTGATTCCAACTTGTGCTTCTTCCAGCCCAGCGTTTATCATGAT
>NW_011495056.1:1329756-1333075 GCF_000754665.1 Bison bison bison | reverse complement strand
CATATAAGTTAAATAAGTAGGGTGACAATATACAGCCTTGACGAACTCCTGTTCCTATTTGGAACCAGTCTGTTGTTCCATGTCCAGTTCTAACTGTTGCTTCCTGACCTGCATACAGGTTTCTCAAGAGGCAGGTCAGGTGGTCTGGTATTCCCATCTCTTTCAGAATTTTCCACAGTTTATCGTAATCCACACAGTCAAAGGCTTTGGCATAGTCAATAAAGCAGAAATAGATGTTTTTCTGGAACTCTTTTGCGTTTTCAATGATCCAGCGGATGTTGGCAATTTGATCTCTGGTTCCTCTGCCTTTTCTAAAACCAGTCTGAACAGCTGAA
Organism: Bison bison bison; assembly: GCF_000754665.1. Classification (NCBI taxonomy): domain Eukaryota; kingdom Metazoa; phylum Chordata; class Mammalia; order Artiodactyla; family Bovidae; genus Bison; species Bison bison. The sequence goes on along the minus strand of NW_011495056.1, from coordinate 1,332,740 downwards.
GTTCATGGTTCATGCGACGGTGCAGGAGTGAGTGGCGGAGAGGAGCTACGTCGCATCCAAGGTCAGGGGCGGTGGCCGAGAGGAGCTACCCCACACCCGAGGCCAGGGGCTGCGGCCAGGAGGAGCTACCCTACATCCTAGGTCAGAGGCAGCAGCTGCGCTTTGCTGGAGCAGCTGTGAAGAGATACCCCATGTCAAGAGAAACCCGAGTAAGAAGGTAGGCACTGAGAGAGGGCATCAGAGGGCAGACAGATTGAAAGCACAATCACAGACAACTAGCCAATCTGATCACATGGACCACAGCTTGTCTAACTCAATGAAACCTTTGTCCATGTGACATACAAATTTTACAGAGCCCTAGAACCCTGTCCTGGAATGTATTCTATCTTCCATCTACATTGACTCCCTTTTGAATATCATTCAATCATATGTCTTTAATACAAATCATAACTGCTGAATTAAATGCATATAACCAGGTAACCTTCTGAGTCATTCAGTTATTCTAAATGAAATGTTATCAAATCTGAAAAACTACTACAAGACTGTAAAACTATGCACAGCATGGTAACCAATGAAGAATTATCTCTTCTTGCATTGTCTTTCATTCAGAATAAATAATAGAAACCTATGGAAAAGTTTCTATATTACAGAAGACAGCATAAAAATTAAAATAATTGAAACTCACCATTAGTATTTTATCCAGAATCCATCTGATATTAATATAAATAGGCATTACATATGTTAGGATTATTCTAATTACAATGTCATATTAAATTATGTTTATTATATTTTAAAAATTATGGCAACAAAAACAGAATTGAGTAGAAGTGTCAGAACAGTGGCAAATCTGTAAATCACATCAGATAAAAAATGGTTGATGGAATAATTAGAATTTTTTGGTAAAGAAAATACTCATGAGAATATGCCATAAATCTGAACTTGCTCTAGTTGCAAGAATAAATAGATTTCTGTATAACTCTGGAAAACACAATTAACCCTATTAAGAACTGTCTTTCTGTTTCAACAATAAAAAATTCTATACAAAAGTAAAGAGTCTGGTTTAGAAAGGCTTTCAGTTCAGTTCAGTTCAGTCGCTCAGTCGTGTCCAACCCTTTGTGACCCCATGAATTGCAACACGCAAGGCCTCCCTGTCCATCACCAACTCCCGGAGTTCATCCAAACCCACGTCCATAGTGTCAGTGATGCCATCCAGCCATCTCATTCTCTGTCATCCCCTTTACCTCCTGCCCCCAACCCCTCCCAGCATCAGAGTCTTGGATAACTAATATTTTACTATCTAGAAGTTTCAACCAAGGGTGATTCCTTGATCAAAAAGGGATTCTTGCATTGACAGAGAGAGTTTGGATTGCCAAGTCAAAATCTACAAATCAGTGAGACAGGTTATAAAGCATAAGTAGAAAGTGAAAGTGAAGTCTCTCAGTTGTCCGACTCTTTGCAACCCCATGGACTGTAGCCCACCAGGCTCCTCCGTCCATGGGATTTTCCAGGCAAGAGGACTGGAGTGGGGTGCCATCACCTTCTCCAGAAAGCATAAGTAAGGAAGCTACTATAATTGGTCACATTTACTTATAAAGAATAGATATTTTCATCTGAAAACACTTAGTGATGTTGGAATTTTTAATCATTTTGAAAGGAAGTATCTACATTTTTAGCCCAGTTTCTTCAGTTAAGAAATAATTGTGGGAGTTCCTACTGAAAATCCAAAGAGACTATGGGATAATGCTGACTCTGTCCATACCCTTTTCTTATAAATAGGAGCCTGGAAATTAATAAGTACAAGTATCTATCTTGTTATTCATTCAAAAAATGTCAATCCAAACAATTTCAATCTTACTCAATAAACAAAATACTTTTATTTGTGGATTTTCTTTTTACTGTGACTGGTAACATTTCAGAAATAAAAAGAATCTATTCTTGAAGTTACTTGAGGACAAAGAAGCCTTGGAAGACTCCCAATTTAACTCCATAAAAAGTGAACTGCTTAGAAGAAAGGCAATGTGTTTCTTGGATAATTGGATGCATGCCAGCAACTTATTAAGAACCAGATTCTTTTCTTTGGGATAATAAAGGATGCAAGCATTCCTTAGTGGATCATAGAAATAAAAGTGATTGGCCTCAGTGTCCTGAGTTGATCATCTCCATGGGTTTCATTTTACTTATTTTTTATAAAAATAGTACAAAAGGAATAAATATGTTTTAATTTTTATCTTATATTGGAGTATAGTTGATTAACAATATTGTGATAGTTTCAAGTGTAGAGCAAAATGATTTAATTATACATATACATGCATCTATCCTCTTTTCAAATCCTTTACCACTTAGGTTACTACATAGTATTGAGTTGAATTCCTTCTGTTATACACTGTATCCCTGTTGATATTTTATTTTTTTAATCTTTTTATTTCCTTTATTTTTTAAAGCATCCAGAAATTAGTTTGTTTATTTATTTATTTTGGCTGTGAAGCATGTTGGATCTTAGTTCCCTGACCAGGAATTGAACCCATGCCCCTTGCATTAGAACTATGGAGTCTTATCCACTGGATGGCTAGTGAAGCACCTGTTTCTGTATTTTAAATATAGCAGTGCATACACATCAATCCCACACTCCCTAACTATTCCTTCCCTCCATCCTTCCGTTAACTATAAGTTCATTCTCTAAGTCTCTGAGTCTGTTTCTGTTTTGTAGGTACATTCATTTGGATCCTTTCTTTTTAGATTCTGCATATAAGTGATATCATATATTTCTCTTTGTCTGACCTCACTCGGTATGACAATGTCTAGGTCCATCCGTGTTGGTGAAAAGAGGCATGTGAAAAGATGTTTCAGTTCAGTTCAGTTGCTCAGTTGTGTCCGACTCTTTGTGACCCCACGAACTGCAGCATGCCAGGTCTCCCTGTCCATCACCAACTCCCAGAGTCCACCCAAACCCATGTCCATTGTGTCAGTGATGCCATCCAACCATC
>NW_011495056.1:1316955-1329656 GCF_000754665.1 Bison bison bison | reverse complement strand
ACCCAGGACTGATCTCCTTTAGGATGGACTGGTTGGATGTCCTTGCAGTCTAAGGGACTCTCAAGAGTCTTCTCCAACACCACAGTTCAAAAGCATCAATTCTTCGGCGTTCATCTTTCTTTATGGTCCAACTCTCACATCCATACATGACCACTGTAAAAACCATAGCCTTGACTAGACAGAACTTTGTTGACAAAGTAATGTTTCTGCTTTTTAATATGCTGTCTAGGTTGGTCATAATTTTCCTTCCAAGGAGTAAGCGTCTTTTAATTTCATGGCTGCAGTCACCATCTGCAGTGATTTTGGAGCCCAGAAAAATAAAGTCTGTCACTGTTTCCACTGTTTCCCCATCTATTTGCCATGAAGTGAAGGGACCAGATGCCATGATCTTAGTTTTCTGAATGTTTAACAATGCTAATTACTAGAGAAATGCAAATCAAAACTACATTGAGATGTCACCTCACACCAGGTAAAATGACTATCATCAAAAAATCCACAACCAATAAATGTTAGAGAGGGTGTGGAGAGCAGGGAGCCCGCCTACACTGTTGATGGGAATATAACTTGGTGTAGCAACTCTGGAGAACAAGATGGAGATTCCTTAAAAAACTCTAAGTAGAGCTACCATGTGATCCCACAATCCCATTTCTGGGCATATTTCTAGAGTAAGCATGGTCAGAAAGGATATATGTACCCCAAAGTTTGTTGCAGTACTGTTTACAATAGCCAAGACATGGAAGCAACCTAAATGTCCATTAGCAGAGGCGTGGATAAAGACAACAAGGGGCATGTATACAGTGGGATATGACTCAGACATTAAAAAGAACGAACTAATTCCATTTGCAGCCAAAGAAACAATTATTGATGGAGAAACAAAGGTGGTCTACACATTTAGATCTCTTGAGTTCAGGCATAGACTAAAGCCCTCTAGATGACAGATCAAGGACTAGAAGCAAAGGAAGGAAATTAAAACTGTGTGCTGAACAGATGCACTAAATTAATTTATCTAAACCCAAAATACAAATTTTGAAATTGAGAGCTTGTTGGAGTGAACAATATATACTCTATGTCAACTGTGGGAAAAGTTTCTTGAAGTATGTATTAGGTTGGCTTTCAAAATTGTTTAAATAGTTTACCTCAGAAATTGTTCTCATGTTTGGCCTGAAAAAAAGCTAACTTTTTAAATCAGATGGTGTCTCAGAATTGATTATTATATAGAACATGAACATTTTTATATCTTAGACTGAATATTCATATATAAAGAGACAATATTGATCTTAAAATATTTTGAATAGAAAAATGATATAATAATTTCACCAAAGTCACTTGGGACCCAGTCTAGAGTTCATCAATGGTTTTTTGGGGATACATTTGACAGATACTACTTGAATCAGCATACACAAGGAAAGGAATGTTTTTTAAGAACTTAGGGTTATTTTATTTTATTTTTTGAACAGTACAGCAGAAAATGCACACTGGATATCTGGAGTTACCTGGAAATCAATGGCCACTAAAAATGAGAATAAAGTCTCTTACAATCATGCTAAGTTGCCTCAGCCATGACCAACTCTTTGTGACCCTATGGACTGTAGCCTGTGAGGCTCCTCTGTCCATGGGGATTCTCCAGGCAAGAATACTGGAATGGGTTGCCATGCCCTCCTCCAGGGAATCTTCCCAATTCAGGGTCGAACCCATGTTCTTTGTCTCCTGCATTGGGACGGTGGTTCTTTACCAACTGAGCCACCTGGAAAACCCCCAAATCTCTTCATTGATGTCAAATTTACAGACTCATTGCATTAGCCAGTAATTACCATTCCCCAGCTAAAATATACTGTTTTTTCATAGCACCTGAAACACTTCTGTTCAATAACCTTCTACCTACATTGCCCCCAACAATTCTGTCCATTTACATTCATTAGTATGCTGAAAGTGGTTTGTGTCCCTTCTCTAACCTTTTTATGCTCATTGTCCTTAACTTTTGCAAGTACATAAAGCAATTAATAAGCAAATTAATTAAGTAAAATAGCATATACTAAGAAAGTCTTTTTCTATTAATTTCAATGCTTTGGAAATGCTTGACAAAGATACATTACTATCTTACAGTTAAATTAAATAAGAATGTGAAACTACAAGGGTGGTGAAAATTAGTTTTTAAAAAATAGAAAAATTCTTTACTAAGTATGCTTCACAAAGGCATATAAGTTCTTGTTCCATTAAAAAAATTAATACTAGGAGTTGCAAGTGGTGCATTGTGTATTTTGTTTACACAAAAATATTACAACAAACTCCAATCTGTAGACCTAACTTACAGAAAAGACTTCAGTCTTCTGTGAAAAGACATGGGAAATAAATGTGCGTTCACATTAAGAAAAATTAGAATCCTTAGAGGAAGTATACATTCCTTCTAAAAGATTCTTTGCCTTAACCAAAGTTTCAATTGCTGATATTAATCTCATAAAATGAAAGGAGTTTCTTTGAACCGTTCCAGTTTCTGTGTCTCTCTGGGATCAAATGGTCACTTGCTCTTGCTTCTCTCAAGTGCATTATCTCACTATAAGCTGAATGAGTTCTTATTTGGATGCAAATAAAAATTAAACAACCAACCAAAAAAGCACAACATCTTTACTCTTTGACTGATAATGTGGATTGTTTAATATTCTCTACTTTTGATGAAATCTCAGGCAAGCCATGAAAATTACTTTTCATTCTTAGATCATAAAATGTCCTTTAGGCACTTTCAGTACCAAGAAATATCTCCCTTCAATAATAAATACCAGTCCTTTGTCATAACTATAAAACTCTCTACTCTCTCCTGGGCTTCCCCAATGGCTAAGCAATAAAGAATCCGCCTGCAATGCAGGACATGCAAGTTTGATCCCTGGATGGGAAAGACCCCCTGGAGGAGGAAATGGCAACACACTCCAGTATTCTTGCCTGAAAAATCCTATGGACAAAGGAGTTTGGTGGGCTACAGTCAATGGGGTCTCAAAGAGTCAGGCAGGACTGAGCATGAGCATGCGTTCTCTCTTAATTCAAAATTTCTTTCCCACTCAGCTTTGGACTGAATTCTCCCATTAATTTTCTATCTTATTGCTAGCTATGTAAGGAAAGAGCTGCAAATTATTCATATTGAACGCATAGCTAGTCTCCATTATGTATGTGTTCAACTCAAATGAGTTTCTAGGGGAAAACATGTTTCTCTGAGATAAAAAAATGCTAACCCAGTAGTGAGAATGGGAAGTGTCATGTCCATTCCACATCACAACTCCCATTTGTTTTCTCTCCTTTCTTCTTCCTGCAAGCCACACAACTAACTACCATTAATTACCACTACCAATCACAACCACCACAGAGAGCAAAAAACCCTAACTTTTTACCAAAACAAAAATAGTTTGGTCAAATGATTTCTATCAAACCTGGTTACTTAGCAGGCAATTAATGGGCTAACAGAACTTTCCTTTAGAAGAAACCAGAAGTCCCAAATAGACTTTGATAACTTATTTGGCTGAGCTTACTTAATAAAACCATAAGTACTCAAGGCCTGGTTGTTGGAGCTTTAGATTCAGAAATTTAAGTTCACAAGTTCACCTACTGTGATTGTATTAGTTAGCTGGTAGAAAGGGCAAGGGAGACAAGCTAGCAAAGGAGATCCTTTTAGGGTGTTGCATGCCATGAAGGATTAGCTTTAATGAAGACTGACTGCGGAAGTTCACTGTTAATTGAGTCTCAGGGGAGGCCTCACCAAGTAGCTGAGAGCCAAAGGATCTGGTTACTCCGTCTACTCTACAAGAACCAGAGGTGATAAGGGTTTGGCCTTATTTTTTTCTTTTTTTTTTTTTTTTTGAGTAAATGAAAACAGAGTCAGGCCAGGATTTGGGCTCACCAATGTCTTACTCTTTCACTGACTGATTCCTAAGATAGCCATGAGATTTGCAATAAGAAGAGAACTTGTGTCAGGTCTTCAACTCAAAAATGTCTTGCACTATAGAGTATTAAATATTCCCAAGAGATATGTTCTTCAAGCTATTACATTGAGATGCCTTGCCTTTGCGAAAACTAAGATTATGGCATCTGGTCCCATCACTTCATGGCAAATAGATGGGGAAACAGTGGAAACAGTGGCTGACTTTATTTGGGGGGGGTGCTCCAAAATCACTGCAGATGGTGGTAGCAGCCATGAAATTAAAAGATGCTTCCTCCTCGGAAGGAAAGTTATGACCAATTTAGATGGCATATTTAAAAGCAGAGATATTACTTTGCCAACAAAGTTCTGTCTAGTCAAGGCTATAGTTTTTCCAGTAGTCATATATAGATATGAGAGTTGGACTATAAAGAAAGCTGAGCACTGAAGAATTGATGCTTTTGAACTGTGGTGTTGGAGAAGACTCTTGAGAGCCCCTTGGACTGCAAGGAGATCCAACCAGTCCATCCTAAGGGAAATCAGTTTTGGGTCTTTATTGGAAGGACTGATACTGAAGCTGAAACTCCAATATCTTGGCCACCTGATGCGAAGAGCTGACTCATTAGAAAAGACCCTGACGCTGGGAAAGATTGAGGGCGGGAGGCCAAGGGGACGACAGAGGATGAGACGATTTGATGGCATCACCGACTCAATGGACATGAGCTTGAGTAAACTCCGGGAGTTGGTGATGGACAGGGAGGCCTGATGTGCTGCAGTCCATGGGGTCGCAAAGAGTTGGACACGACTGAGTGACTGAACTGAAGTGAACTGAACTGTCTTTCTCTATCTAAAGATGTTTCTTTTGGAAGAATAAGAGCCCTCTCTTTCTTGGCCATAGCTGATTAAAGATTTACAGATTCTTACTTTCAACTTGATATTTCATGTCACCACAAGTGCCAGGCAAGTCACCACACAATTATGTCAGAGTTGTGCTTCACGTTAACTAGAGTTAAGTCCTTTGTTCCTTGATTGGAAATGGAATAGAGAGATCTTTGTTCGCTAACACTCTGAATATCTTATTACTGCAGATAATTCATTCACTTACAAGCATCTATCAAGGGTTCACTGTGTGCCAGACATAAGATGGGAGCTGAGCATAGAGGAGTAAATGGCTTAGGCAGTTTTCCTGACTTTTTTTTCACAGAACTTGAACTTTTGTTTACCTATGTTGATTTTGTTTGTGTTTCAGAAAAACATCCTTTTTTCTCCACCTTGTCTCCAGCCCTATAAACAGGTTTCTGGGGTTCACAACTGAGAAATGACATTTCATTCTAGATATAAACAAAAGGTGTAACTACAAATCACTTAACTCAGATTTCTCATTAGAAGTCTCTGCAACGAGATCCTGCTGGGGATGCTCTTTTAACAGAGATAAAGTTTTTTTCTTTTTTGTTCTCAGAATGATGAAAAATAGATAGCAATGATGATCAAAATAAATTTATCACAACAGTCACAAAATGTGACTGATTTTTCACTCATTTCAAGAAAACAAAACACTTTATGTACACTATTGGGAAAACAAAATGGCAATCCCCACAGTGTATCTAAACTCACCACAATTAAACAGCATGAATCAACAATGTTTCCTCCCCTACGCCTGCATCCGCCAGCATCACAATAAATTAAAAACGTGCACAGGCTTCTGTGTCTCTGTTGCTTATAACAAGAGCTCAGTGTTTACAAGCAGCTTACAGTAAAGTTAAAGAGAATGAGAGAATTTAAGGAAACTCAGAGTGCTTATATTCGGTCTGAAAATTTTACATTTTGTGAGACGCCGGTGATAAAATAATCCTGTATGCCACCCTTGAAGAGATCCTGGTGTAGTATAACAAACCACTTGACTAGTTGCTTTCTGGAGATGTAACTTCACATCAAACTACCCTGGAGTAATTTGCATCCACAAATAGAGCTGCTTGTGGCCCAGAGGAGAGGGAAATGAGACGAGGCAGGAAGGCTCTGGGTCTCTGACAAAAATGAGAAAAGGCAGAGCCTGCGCTCTAAAGAGCAGCTTTACTCCCTCAACAAGTCTCCCTGTCCTGACCTCCCCTGGAGAACAATCAGACACAAACGCACGGCCAGCGGAGGTGGTCATCCCCCACCTCACCCTCAGCAGTGGGACGAAGGAGCAGCCGGCACTGTTCAGGAGAATGTGACCTAACAGTTTACTGAGAGAAGGAGAGTTCTCAGCACTTTTCTTAAATATTATGGCCTCTTGTATGTTTTTTTCCCTCTTAGCTTATTTTGATGAAGGAATGCATTCTGGAAGCTTATAAGGAAACTTCTTAACCAGCTTGTTTACTGTTTGGTGTCTCATTATTAGAAAGGTTATACTTGACAGACATTTTCACTAAAGGCGAGGAAAAAGAAGACGGTGTTACAAAACAAGCTGTTGAAATAATAATGTATTTAATTCGTCATGAATGGGAGATTGGTAGAAATGCTTTCTATTCTGAAATTTCAGCTAAAAATAAAACTCTTCAATGTATTTCTTTATCTTTTCTATTTTGTCACAAAAGAACAAATTGCATAATGAGCTCGTTTTTTCCCCTTCTGTCCACTTGATTTACCAATATGGTAATTAATTGGAAATCTTTCTGTTCCTTTATTTTCTCTTGCTGAATCTTACCTAGAGAACGGCATGAATCCTAATGTTAAGAAATGAAATTCTAAAATAAGAACCTAAATATTTATTCAATCATAATTTCCTCTATGCTCATAAAGGGTAGTTAAATATTATGAGAGTCAATGTCCTAATTTTTTGTAATTTCGTAATTAAATGCAAATTTATTCAGATTTTCCAGCAGAGTGAAGCATATAACTCTTCATAAAGTATAAATATATTGTTATGTGTAATTCACTTATTCACCTATTCAGTATTGTTAGATGTTACTCAGATCCAATACTGAAAATTTCCGTTTTCTACTTTTAATTGAAGGATAAACAACTATGTATTAACTAAGCACTAAATACTCAGTATATCTATTTGCAGGGCAGGAATAGAGATGCAGATATAGAGAACAGGCAAATGGACACTGTGATGGTGGAAGAGGGTAGGATAAACTGGGAGATTGGGATTGATGTATTTATGTCACCATGTGTAAAATAGATAGCTAGTGGGAACCTGCTGTATGGCATGGAAAGCTCAGCTCAGTGCTCTGTGGTGACCTAGAGGGTAGGGTGAGGGGAGATGGGAGGAAGGTCCACGGAGGGGGGTTTCTGTATACATATAGCTGATTCACTTCATTGTATAGCAGAAAATAATATAATATTGTAAAGCCAGCTATACCCCAGTTTAAAAAATTATTCTGTGAAAGAGTTGCATTGATAGTTACTTCAGAAGTTTAAAATAGAACTAAAAATCCATGAATACTTGATCCACTTCCTTTGAAGTGGGGGGACGTTTTGAACTGACAAAGAAGGCTCATCAGAGTTTAGGGGCTCAAAAGGCCCAGATTCATTCAGGGTTTTCCCACATATCCCTAGCCCAACTTACAAGACCTCATTCTTTCCCAGTCAGTACCCTCACTTAAATCACGGTAGACACCCTGTGATGGCAAAAGTTCAACTTAAATCAGTCAATGGCAGAATGAGATCTTATGTTTGATCTTCAGCAATTTCAGTCCTGTGTCTACAAGAGGTAAGACTCTCCTCCAGTGCACACATAGATACTCTGAGGTCATTTACACAGTCCTTGACCTGGGAATCCGAATCCCTGAGCTCACCGCTTTTCTTTCATCACTTTGTTCAGCAGTATTAGGAGCAACAAACCAACATTATTATATTCCTTAGTTTTCCAAAAATATTCAGAAGTGTCATATACAGAGTCACTTACTTAGCTTCTTATTTCTTATAAGGTGTTGATTAAGGGTCTTAAATGCATATATATTTTGCATAGCTCTATACACATTTCAGCTATGGATTATCAGAGCAAAGAATCACGACATTTTAAAATCTAATCAGATTGAAGAGGCAATTCCAGAAACCCCAGAACCAGTTCAGGAAACACATTCAAAAATTCTGTTTATCTAGCACTGCCCTTAGTACCAAAATTGGTGATAGTCAGGGTTCTACAGAGAAGCTGAATCAGTTGGATATATGTAAATTTTTATAAGAACAGATTTATTACAGGAATTTGCTCATGCCATTATGGAGGCTGAGAAATTCCATAATCAGCTGTCTCCAAGCTGGAGCACCAAGAAACCTCATAGTATAATTCAGGATAAGTTCAAAGCACTGAGAACAAGAAAAACTGACTCTAAGTCCATCTTGAGTCCAAAAGCCTGAGAACCAGGAGTGCTAATGTCCAAAACAGGAGAAAAGGTATGTCCAAGTTTACGAAAGAGCAAATTTGCCTTTTCTTCAACTTCTTGTTCTATGCAGACCCTCAGTGGATTGAGTGATACCCACCACACTGGTGAGGGTGACCTTCAATCCAGATACTAACCTCTTCCAGAGGCAACTTCATCAACATATCCAGAAATAACATTTCACCAGCTTTGGGGGCATATCTTAGTCCAGTCAAGTTGACATATAAAATTAACCATCACAGTGGGCAAATGTATTTTCTTATTTTGTAATGTCTTTCTATTATCTTGTATAGTTCCTGGCACATTGTAAGTACTTCACAAAGAGATGAGGAATGAGTAAATAAAATTTTTTTAAATGTCACAATCTTCCTTACTTTTTTCTTGAGTCAAAATGACATTGTCTTTCATAATGTATTTCATGCAATCTCCTGTCTTTAAGTATCTGGAGCATATGGTACTTTCTTACATCTTTAAGTACAAAATTCCTAAAGGATATAATTAAAGTATCTTAAATCATTCAATAAAAATACAAAATAAAATATATTTAAGTGACAACTTTTCTCAATTAAATGAACATTTCTGACTTATATATTCATCTTCAGGGTCATGATGTAAGGATTTATGAACTACTAAATATATCCACAAGTTGGTAATGGACAAGGAGGCCTGGCGTGCTGTGATTCATGGGGTTGCAAAGAGTCGGACACGACTGAGCGACTGAACTGAACTGAAATATATCCACATGCATGTGGAGAGATACAGGAAAGGAGAAAGTAATAATTCTAAAAATATTAGTACTGTTAATTTCAGGTTGTTTTCTGAATGTCAAAAGAAGAGTAAATATTTCTGACTTAGTACAGTTCAAGGTGCTCCTGATACTGTCACAGAATAAATTTAGATGATATTTCTATCTTGCTTACTTGTATATGCTTTTCTAATTCTTGATTGCAAAAGCAGATGGAGATGTTAAATTTTTATTTTATGGAAAATCAGATGTTACAAACATAGCTTAAAAATATGTTTTACTTATTTAGAAATGTACTCACTTGAAATGTGACCAGAAGGCAAAATTTGCTGGTATTTCAATCTACTTATTACTCTACACATGTAAAGTGATGTAAGCACCACTGCCAGATGTGACTAATTATCACAAAAGCACTTCCTTAATCTGGATCTGGAAAAGACTAGCTAGGCAGTTCTTATATTTGATATCTCAACCCCAGTTTACATCTGAAGCTGTTACCAAGCAAAAGTATAACATAACTCTGAAAAAATGGGCTCTAAAACTTAAAGGTGAAAGTAATTTGATTGTAGAAATAAAGTATCATAAGCCGCATGTCTTTTAGCCACCACCATTTTGGACTCCTATTTCCTATTCTAACTATCTAACATATCTATAACTCAACATTGGTTGAAATTCAGTTTGGGGCTAGAATAAAAAAATTTGAGTAGCAGCAGATTAGAATTTTAAAAAATATAATTAAAATGCTTGAAAAGACTTTGAGTTAAAGATTACAGTCTATTAGAAAGAATAGAGGGCACATATATTATCACAAAATTTAAGTGACATCAATGCTTGTTCTAAATTCATTGACTCATCAACTAAGACTATTTATTTAAAAAAAATGAAAATACATCTAATATGAGTAACAGTTATGTGTGCCAGGGCTTGTTCCTTGGGCTTTATCTGTTGTTTAATATGTTTGTAAGTTCCTGGCTTTAGTCTTACCCTCTGACAAGCCTAGGGCAGTAGCAGCTTCCTGTGATTACAATCTCTGGGTGATGTTCCAATTGTTTCTCCACTTCTTTCAATATATTTCCAATCAATTCCTTGTACTGATTCTCTCTTCATTTTTATACAACAGACAGACAATTAACATAGTGGGTAATCTGGGGAATTCTTGAAACTTGACCATGGCGGTTTAGTGCCCACCTTGGTGGCTCAGACGCTAAGGAATCTGCCTGCAGTGCAGGAGGCCCAGGTTCAATCCCTGGGTCAGGAAGATCCTCTGGAGAAGAGAATGGCAACCCGCTTCACTATTCTTTCCTGGAGAATCCCATGGATAGAGGAGCCTGGCAGGCTCCAATTTGTCCAGTTCATGGGGCTGCAAAGAGTTGGACATAACCGAGTGACTAACACACACATACACACACAAACAAACACACACACACACGACTTTCTCCGCTTTTTCCATACATAAAATGTATTTCTCTTATAGTTGAGGTGGGAGCTGATGCCCTAGTATCATTTTCAGCCAGAATTATTAATTATGCCAGAGCTTCTGAGTAGCCTTAATAACCCCTGAAGACATCTGTAGGGCATAACATTTGATTATTCATCCTTTCATTCCTGGAGCTTACCAAAGATTGTAAATAACTGAAATTATTTTCTTATTTTACCTAAAATTATTTAGAAAAACTAAGTAGCCATTTTTATATTTTAAATTTTACATGTAAAAGCTTTAAGTTTAAATAGCAGAAAATGATATAAAACATGTGTGTTTGAGTATTAGTCACTTAGTCATGTCCGAGTCTGCAACTCCATGGACTGTAGTCCACCAGGCTCCACGGAATTCTCCAAGCAAGAATACTGTATTGCATTACCATTCTTCCTCCAGAGGATCTTCCTGACCCAGGGATCAAACCTAGGTCTCCTGCATTGCAGGTACATTCTTTACCATCTGAGCCACCAGGACATAAGTGTTTATATTTTTAAGAAAAATTGTTATACAATATGTCTAAATAATTCTAAGAGAATCTGATCAAATAGCAATTTGATACACAAAATTACTTATTTAAAACAATATAACTAGATCCTTCTCTCATAGCCATAGAGCTTACATTTATCTTTTTCTATACCAGTTTCCCTTCAGAATTATATCATACATTTCTGCAACAAAATATATTACTAATAATTTTAAAAATATGAAGAATATTTTATGAGGTTCTAAATGTTAAAAAAATACATTATCATTCCAGTTGTTACTAACATACAAGAGACCCAAATAATATGTTCCGTATTTTGATAAATAATTATTAAACATAAATCAATTTCTTTGATATTATATACAGCAAATTTCTGAATCCATTCACTAGCTTTTGTATCCTTTCTGTGAACTCTTTGGAATTATTCTATATATAGGATCACATTATCTTTGACTAGAATTTACTTCTCTCTTTCTAGTTTATATATTTTCTATTTCTTACTATCTTCTCTGGCTAGAATGTCTGACACAAATTGAATAGCATAGTAGTTTGTCTTGTTCCTGATCCTCATGGCTTTTGAAATTTTCATTTTTTCATTTTTTTTGTGTATGATTGTGTGATTTTTTTTTATTCCTGATATTTATGACTTTTGTGATTTATTTTATGGTTTGTTTTGTTACTGATCTTTGGGGGAAATTTTTCAGTCTCCATCATTGAGTATGATTTTACCTGTGAGTTTTTCATAAATGCTTGTTAATCATATTGAGTAGGTTTCTCTCTATTCCTATTTTTCTTAGTGTATTTTTTATCATGAAAAATATTTAATTTTTTTCAAAGGCCTTTCCCCTCACATTAGTGAGATATAAATGACATATAGCTTTGTGTAAGTTTAAAGTGTACAACATGTTGGTCAGATATATGTGTATATTACAAAATAAAGTTAGTTAACACTTCCATAATATCATTTTTTTTTGTAATGAGAATGTTTAATATATACTTTCTTAGCAACTTTCAACTGTATTATACAATACTATCATGTGGAAGACCTTGTGTGCATCAATTAAGATGATTATTGATTTTTTCTTCATTCTATTAATGTAGTATATTATATTGGTTGATTTTCTTTCTTGAATCATCCTTGCATTTCTGGAATAAATCCCTCTTTTTCGTGGTGTATAACCCTTCTAATATGCTGTTAGATTCAGTTTGGTGTTATTTTGTTAAGGATTTTTGCATTTGTATTCCTAAGATATATTTGTAGTGTCCTCTTCTGGTGATGCTTTTTATCAGACGTTGGCACCAGGATAATGCTGGTTTCATAGAACAAGTTAGGATGTGTTGTTTCCTCTTCTGTATTTTAAAATAGTTTGGGGACAGGTATTAATTCTTATTTATATGTTTAGTAGGACTCACCAGTGAATCTGTCTATTCCTAAACTTTGTTGTGAAGTTTTTGTTTCCTGATTTAATCTCTTTCGTTGTTATAAATCTGTTGAGATTTTCTATTTCTTCTTGAGTCAGTTTAGGTAATTTGTGTATTACTAGGACTTTGTCCAATTCATCTAGATTATCTAATTTGCTAATGTACCATTGCTTAGAACGTTCTCTTATAAGGCTTTTTATTTCTCTAAAGTTAATATTTGTTTTACTTTTATTTCTTTTTTTTTTTTTTTCTCTAATTTTATTTTATTTTTAAACTTTACATAATTGTATTAGTTTTGCCAAATA
>NW_011495056.1:1315109-1316307 GCF_000754665.1 Bison bison bison | reverse complement strand
AACTCCGGGAGTTGGTGATTGACAAGGAGGCCTGGCACGCTGCGATTCATGGGGTCGCAAAGAGTCCGACACGACTGTATGACTGAACTGAACTGAGTAACTGTGTTACAGTTCCTGGGATCACAAATATAGGACACAACTTAGTAACTGAGCAACAACAGCAATAGCTACAGTACAGTGTCTCCTTTGTGTCCGAAACCATACTAGGCACTTTACATATATTATTTCATTGATTATTTTTGATAATCTGTTGTATAGCATATATTATTTCTAATGTCCAGAGAAAAACTAAGGCTGAGAACGGTTAAATATAAGGTTCACAAGCAAGAGACAGCAGACACAGGATAAAATGCCAGTCATATTTGATTTCAGAGAATGCATGTTCTGTATGTACAGAAGAGAGACACCTTATCTAACTAAAGAGGTCAGCAACTAACTATTGAAAAAAGTCAAATAAACCTTCATATGAAGCAAAGTGAGGTATAGGGTTCACCCAGGGAACTACATTCTATTAAGGTTCTAGAATGAGTAATATCATAAAATGATAACTGGAAAGAGAGGCGGGGCTCTTTTATGCCATTGCTTGTGCTTTCACACCTGTTTTACTATTTAAACTGAAATTTCTGAGCTTTGCCATATTTGACCATGTGACATAAACTTACTCTTTTGGGCTTTGCCACCTACATACGAAATTTTAGTTCATATTTTTCTTGATTATAATCAATTTTAAGTCCATGGTAATTTTTCCAACTAGCAACTATGGACTGGCCACTCTACATTTTCATTGCTAGTTATGAATCTCATGAAATTATATCCATTAAACAATTAAATTTTAAACAAAACATATTCTATTCTATTGAGAAAGTAACTTGTGCACAATTTTTCTCAAAGAAAATAGAGGCATTCTATTTTGACCTAATAATTTATCCATGGTTTTAATAGGTGAATATGTAAGTGGTTTTATTTAAAAAAAGAAAACCATGTAATATTTTTAAATTTTGAAAGAGGAATCAGTTATTTCAAGTACAGTGTTTTGCTAACATTCTTAATATACTATCCACTTTAAACAAAGGAAAATTTTGAGATACTTAATGTTTAAACTCCAAATTCATAATCTCATTTACATTGTTTTCATTTTGTTTAGATATCCAGCAGTTATTTAGTTTAGCTATCATGAGTATTTGCCAATTTTTTTTAG
>NW_011495056.1:1312689-1315009 GCF_000754665.1 Bison bison bison | reverse complement strand
CATTTATTTCTGCTCTAATTTTTAAGATTTCTTTCCTTCTACTAACCCTGGGGTTCTTCATTTCTTCCTTTTCTAGTTGCTTTAGGTGTAGAGTTAGGTTATTACTTTTATTTCTGATTTTAGTTATTTGTGTCTTCTTTCTCCTCTTCATTGCCAATCTAGCTAAAATTTGTCAGTACTAATTTGCAATATATGCTAATTCTGAGTATCTCAAGTAGACTGAATGTGTCTATTTCTTAAGCTATGTTTTGCACTTAACAGATATATGTATAAGACAGGGAAAAGCACAAAGTTCCTCCACCTCACCACATATTCTATAATCCATCTGAAGTTTTTCTAATGTATTATGGTTTTTCACACCTGTGGAATTTGATATATACTTGCCAACAATGTCTTTACTTACCCTTCTCATCCTGTTATATACAGCTAAATATACCATCATATTTCAAGGCTTTTGAACTCAAATGTCACTTTTTTATATATTTTTTTTAATTTCACTTTTTTAAGTCCAAGAGAGCTAAAACTACTTCACATGATAATAAAATTAGCAGCAAAACTTTTTCATATGAGCTTTTTTTAAAATTTCTTTTAAATTTTTTTATCAAATGAAAGATTTTTTAAATTCTATACAGCTTTACAGTAAAATTTTAATTAACTCAAGGAACTGTAATGATTAGAAATCTTATTTTCTTTATCTGTTAAATAAGAATAAATCATTTACAACCACTAGTAATTTATTTTCCATTAATTATAAAGAAAATGGCAGTTTTTTACATTATGTGCTTGCTCTTTTAAGCTGAATTTTTATGAAGAATTCATATTTCCATATTAAATTGTCTACTAACAAATGTTTTAATATTCTGGAAAGCTAACTTCAAAATATTAAAAATTCACAAAATAGACTTTGGTGTTCTTGAAAATATTAGAAATTTCATGGTTAAGAGTGACTTCCATTTACTTCAATGTGTCAAATTTTAAGAAGCTCTAATAAAATAATGTCATAAATGTTTTTTTGAATAGTACCAAAATAAGAATAATTACAGTTCACATGGCAGGAACACACCTGAAAAAAAAAAATAAGCAGGAAGGAAAGTTAGCAAAAACACGATGTTCCAATTCACTGGAGAACCTTCACTGATTGAAGGAAAATGGAAAGTAAAAAAATGAAAGAAATGACTGCCTTGGTTATAACTATCATCTTACATGATGACTTGCCCCTTCTTTCAGCGGTCACACTTAATAACTTGCAAGCGATGAGGAAACATGATTACTCATCCCTTCTGTCTGCTGTTCATTTAATAATGAAAGCAAACAGGAAAGAAGCAACTAAAAGCATATAATATTGTCCAGTGCAAATGACTTACTTTTTGTCTTACTATTATTATGTCTAATTGATTAACTCCATAACATATTAATTCAGATACAAATTAAGTGCATATTACTAACACGTCTTTTCCTTCAAATTAATTTTCTAATTTTTAAATAAGGACATGAGAATGTCATTAATCTGCCCGCATTCACTAAGTTGAAATGTTTATTGCTTGTTTCCATTATACCGTATATATTCAGCTTAGTTCTAAAGATAATATAAAAACATAAAAAGTTCTTTACTCTTGAAGAAACTGAACTTTTGCAACAGAGACACAAAAAATATTAATAGTTGCCATTCATTTTAATGTTTTGTGAGAGATATTAATTGTATAATATTAATAACTGTGCTGATGTGGTGATGGAATTCCAGTTGAGCTACTTCAAATCCTGAAAGATGATGCTGTGAAAGTGCTGCATTCAATATGCCAGCAAATTTGGACAACTCAGCAGTGGCCACAGGACTGGAAAAGGTCAGTTTTCATTCCAATCCCAAAGAAAGGCAATGCCAAAGAATACTCAAACTACCACACAATTGCACTCATCTCACACTCTAGTAAAGTAATGCTCAAAACTCTCCAAGCCAGGCTTCAGCAGTACATGAACTGTGAACGTCCAGATGTTCAAGCTGGTTTTAGAAAAGACAGAGGAACCAGAGATCAAATTGCCAACATCCAATGGATCATTGAAAAAGCAAGAGAGTTCCAGAAAAACATCTATTTCTACTTTATTGACTATGCCAAAGCCTTTGACTGTGTGGATCACAATAAAGTGTGGGAAATTCTGAAACAGATGGGAATACCAGACCACCGGACCTGCCTCTTGAGAAACCTATATGCAGGTCAGGAAGCAACAGTTAGAACTGGACATGGAACAACAGACTGGTTCCAAATAGGAAAAGGAGTTCGTCAAGGCTGTATATTGTCACCTTGCTTATTTAACTTATGTGCAG
>NW_011495056.1:1312268-1312481 GCF_000754665.1 Bison bison bison | reverse complement strand
AAATGAGTAATATCATAAAATGATAACTGGAAAGAGAGGCGGGGGTATTTTATGCCATTGCTTTTGCTTTCACAGCTGTTTTACTATTTAAACTGAAATTTCTGAGCTTTGCCATATTTGACCATGTGACATAAACTTACTCTTTTGGGCTTTGCCACCTACATACGAAATTTTAGTTCATATTTTTCTTGATTATAATCAATTTTAAGTCCA
>NW_011495056.1:1308945-1311369 GCF_000754665.1 Bison bison bison | reverse complement strand
TGTTTTCATTTTGTTTAGATATCCAGCAGTTATTTAGTTTAGCTATCATGAGTATTTGCCAATTTTTTTAGTAATCGAGTCTCCAGTAACAGCAGAGGGAGCTCACAGTGTATTCTTTTGAGATTTGTTGTTACATACTTCTTCTTCTGTTGCTCAATGGAGCAACAGAAATAACGTTTTAAAACTAAAACGTTTATTTTTTCAAGGGAATTTGTGTAAATATGTAATAGAAGATATAATTTATGGACCATGTCTTTTAGCAATGAAACACAGAGAAAAAAATTGATAACTTCACTGCATATAAACTCATTAAATTCCATTTTGGACTTTAAACTTGAACTACCTCCAATTGTTATCATTATCCTAGATTTCTGTGCCTAGATCAGATCTTTTTTCCTGAATTCCAGACTTTGATATCTATCCAATATTTCCCTTCAGATGCTCAATAGACATCCCACTCAATCCAAAAGTAACCCTTCACCTCTGCAAACCTCTCTCTCCACAGACTTTCTCATCCCTGCTTAGGGCAACATCATTCTCCTAGTTTTACATGCTAGAAGTCTTGGAGTCATCATGACTTAAGGACTTCACTGGTGGCTCAGCTGTAAAGAATCTGCCTATAATGCAGGAGCCACAGGAGATGTGGGTTCAACCCTAGGTTCCCTGGAGAAGGGCATGGCAACCCACTCCAGTATTCTTGCTTGGAGAACCCCATGGACAGAGGAACTGGTGGGCTACAGTCCAGGGGGTTGCAAAGAGTCAGACATAACTGAAGCGACTTAGCACCCATACATGTATCTAGACTTACTTCTTTCTCTCAAATCTCAAGTCTAACTTATCACAGAGTCCTGCTGGTTAGTCTCTCAAAGGATTTTCAGAATCCACCACTTCTCGACATTCTTATGCTATCCCCCAAATCATTGCTCATTTCGATTACTGCAAGAGCTGCCTAAATAATACCCCAGCTTTCCCCTTTATTAACCACTTCACAGTTCTCTCCTCAACACAGCAGAAGTAATAACCTTTTTAAAACAAAAAACTATCTTATTATTCTTTTCTTCAAAATCTTGCAATTCGTTCTGCATTTCACTGAAAAGTAAGCTCACGTCTTCCTAATAGCCTACCAGATCTCATGATTCCTCAGCTCCTTCCCAGTTACTTCTCTGACCATATCGCCCACTACCCTTCTTCCCTAGATACAAGGCTGCTGAGTGTGAGCCAAGTCGTTTCAGTCGTGTTCGGCTCTTTGTGACCCTGTGGACTGTAGCTCTGTCATGCTCCTCTGTCCATGGGATTCTCCAGGCAAGAATACTGGAGGTGGGCTGCCGTGCCCTCCTCCAGAGCATCTTCCCAGCCCAGGGACAGAATCCAGGTCTCTTAGTCTCCTGCATTGGCAGTCAGGCTCTTTACCACTAGTGCCACCTGGGAAGCTTAATGTACTGCATAGCTTTCTTATTTACTAAATTTTGTCTTCCTTCTAAAATGCAAGCACCAAAGGGCAAGGACTTTTAAAAATCTCTGATGTAGTTCAGGCACTTAAAACAATTTTTTGCACATAATATGTGTTAAAAAATATTTGCTCAAAGAAAATACATAAATCATAACTATTGACTTTGATTATTATAATGGTACATATGCTGCAGTCTGTTTTCATTATGCTATAATAGTCTTTTTCTTTTATCTTTCACACCAAGGTTAAAACTTCAAAATTGATCTTGGTAAGAATTATCAGTTTTATATTTATTTATACGTATATATATCTAGTAAAACATAATAGGCATTTAATAAATGGAAATTGGTTTATAGTATAATGTACTTGGCAATGGCACCCCACTCCAGTACTCTTGCCTGGAAAATCCCGTGGACAGAGGAGCCTGGAAGGCTGTAGTCCATGGGGTCACTGAGCGTCGGACACGACTGAGCGACTTCCCTTTCACTTTTCACTTTCATGCACTGGAGAAGGAAATGGCAACCCACTCCAGTGATCTTGCCTGGAGAATCCCAGGGACGGGGGAGCCTGGTGGGCTGCCGTCTTTGGGGTCGCACAGAGTCGGACATGACTGAAGCGACTTAGCAGCAGCAGCAGCAGAATGTACTTGGAGTAGAAGAGTGCCAAAGTCTTGCAACAACTCTTAGTAGAGAAATGCAGTGCTATTTTCTCACTTGATTTTCTGAAAAACAAATGTCTTCAGTTCAGTTCAGTCGCTCAGTCATGTCCGACTCTTTGCGACCCCATGAATCGCAACACACCAAGCCTCCCTGTCCATCACCAACTCCCGGAGTTCACTCAGACTCACATCCATGGAGTCAGTGACGCCATCCAGCCATCTCATCCTCTGTCGTCCCCTTCTCCTCCTGCCCCCAATCCCTCCCAGCATCAGAGTCTTTTCCAGTGAGTCAACTCTTCTCATGAGGTGGCCAAAG
>NW_011495056.1:1290160-1308845 GCF_000754665.1 Bison bison bison | reverse complement strand
GCATCAATTCTTCAGCACTCAGCTTTCTTCACAATCCAACTCTCACATCCATACATGACCACAGGAAAACCATAGCCTTGACTATACAGACCTTTTTTGGCAAAGTAATGTCTCTGCGTTTCAATATGCTATCTAGGTTGGTCATAATTTTTCTTCCAAGGAGTAAGCGTCTTTTAATTTCATGGCTGCAGTCTCCATCTGCAATGATTTTGGACCCCCCCAAAAAAAGTCTGACACTGCTTAGATCTCAATATAACCTTTCTCCCAATTTCCTTAAAATACTAATGCTAATGCATTATGTAAATCAGATGAGTCTGCTGATATTTAAGCTGGTATTTACACTAGCAGATATCTGATTGCCTACTATAATTGAAGAATCATAAATCTGAACTGTTCACTTGGCTTAAAGAGCATATTTGCACTAAGGTTAAAGTGTGTTTTTATCAGCATTATAGGCTCTAATAAAAGATGATCAAATTTGCTCATTATCCAAAATCATTGAATAGTTCTCCTCCACTGTCCAAAGAACAAAATCAAAAGACTTTTGCATGGCTTCTATCAAACTAGAGCTTGTTTCTTTCTAAAACTGATCCATTCAGTTCCGTTCAGTTTAGTTCAGTCACTCAGTCATGTCCGAATATTTGTGACCCAATGGACCACAGGATGCTGGGCCTCCCTGTCCTTCACCAACTCCCAGAGTTTACCCAAACGCAAGTCCATCAAGTCAGTGATGCCATCCAATCATCTCATCCTCTGTCGCCCATTTCTCCTCCTGCCATCAATCTTTCCCCAAATTCGGTTCTTTTCAAATTAATCAGCCCTTTGCATCAGGTGGCCAAAGGATTGGAATTTCAGCTTCAACATCAGTCCTTCCAATGAACACTCAGGACGGATCTCCTTTAGGATGGACTGGTTGGATCTCCTTGCAGTCCAAGGGACTCTCAAGAGTCTTCTCCAACACCACAGTTCAAAAGCATCAATTCTTCGGCGCTCAGCTTTCTTTATAGTCCAACTCTCACGTCAATACATGACTACTGGAAAACATAGCCTTGACTAGACAGACCTTTGTTGGCAAAGTAATGTCTCTGCTTTGCTGTCTAGGTTGGTCATAACTTTTCTTCAAAGGCGTATGCGTCTTTTAATTTCATGGCTGCAGTCACCATCTGCGGTGATTTTGGAGCCCCCCAAAATAAAGTCAGCCATTGTTTCCACTGTTTCCCCATCTATTTGCCATGAAGTGATGAGACCCGATACCATGATCTTAGTTTTCTGAATGTTGAGCTTTAAGCCAACTTTTCCACTCTCTTCTTTCACTTTCATCAAGAGGCTCTTTAGTTCTTCTTCACTTTCTGCCATAAGAGTGGTGTCATCTGCATATCTGAGGTTATTGATATTTCTCCCGGCAATCTTGATTTCAGCTTGTGCTTCTTCCAATCCAGTGTTTCTCATGGTACTCTGCATAGAAGTTAAATAAGCAGGGTGACAATATACAGCCTTGACGTAGTCCTTTTCCTATTTGGAACCAGTCTGTTGTTCCATGTTCAATTCTAACTGTTGCTTCGTGACTTGCCTACAGATTTCTCAAGAGGCAGATCAGGTGGTCTGGTATTCTCATCTCTTTCAGAATTTTCCACAGTTTATTGTGATCCACACATTCAAAGGCTTTGGCATAGTCAATAAAGCAGAAATAGATGTTTTTTCTGGAACTCTCTTGCTTTTTCCATGATCCAGCAGATGTTGGCAATTTGATCTCTGGTTCCTCTGCCTTTCTAAAACCAGCTTGAACATCTGGAATTTCACAGTTCACGTATTGCTGAAGCCTGGCTTGGAGAATTTTGAGCATCACTTTTGAGTGCAACTGCGCAGTAGTTTGAGTGTTCTTTGGCATTGCCTTTCTTTGGGATTGGAATGAAAACTGACTTTTTCCAGTCCTGTGGCCACTGATGAGTTTTCCAAATTTGCTGGCATATTGAGTGGAGCACTTTCACAGCATCATCCTTTAGGATTTGAAATAGGTCAACTAGAATTCCATCACCTCCACTAGCTTTGTTTGTAGTGATGCTTCCTAAGGCCCCTTGACTTCACATTCCAGGATGTCTGGCTCTAGGTCAGTGATCACACCATCGTGATTATCTGGGTCGTGAAGATCTTTTTTGTACAGTTCTTCTGTGTATTCTTGCCACCTCTTCTTAATATCTTCTGCTTATGTTAGGTCCATACCATTTCTGTCCTTTATTGAGCCCATCTTTGCATGAAATGTTCCCTTGGTATATCTAATTTTCTTGAAGAGATCTCTAGTCTTTCCCATTCTATTGTTTTCCTCTATTTACTTCTTTGCACTGATCACTGAGGAAGGCTTTCTTATCTCTCCTTGCTATTCTTTGGAACTCTGCATTCAAATGGGTATATCTTTCCTTCTCTCCTTTGCTTTTTGCTTCTCTTCTTTTCACAGCTATTTTTAAGGCCTCCTCTGACAGCCATTTTGATTTTTGCATTTCTTTTTCTTGGGGATTGTCTTGATCCCTGTCTCCTGTACAATGTCATGAACCTCCATTCATAGTTCATCAGGCACTCTGTCTATCGGATCTAGTCCCTTAAATCTATTTGTCACTTCCACTGTATAATCATAAGGGATTTGATTTAGGTCATACATGAATGGTCTAGTGGTTTTTTCCACTTTCTTCAATTTCAGTCTGAATTTGGCAATAAGGAGTTCATGATATGAGCCACAGTCAACTCCCTTGTTTTTGCTGACTGTATAGAGCTTCTCCATCTTTGGCTGTAAAGAATATAATCAAGCATGCTCAAACTCAAGAACCTTTGAGTATGCTATCTGCTATCTTTCCCTTTCCTTAGAAATATTTTCTAAGGGCAAATCCCATTGACTGTTCATCAGAATCTCTTCTCCCATTCTCTAGTTCTTTCCAGGGTCCACTGCACTGGCTCTCCAGCCTCTGTGGGCTGAAGAGATGTGTATGGCTTCTAAGTCTGGTCCACAAAACCTTCCACAAACACCCTTCCATGTTCCTCTCCATTAGCTAAGACAAGAATTGTAGCCAGGGGTTCTTGGAAGGCATGTGTTAAAAAATGCCAAGTAACCATCAGCCAAATAACTGGTGCAGAGACTGCTTTGCTATATGAAAATCTGTCCTCATAAGCTTACATAGAAAAGAAATAAACTTGCTGTTATCACTGAAACGGAAGGGAATGCTATTTGTTCAGCATTTTTAGCCTACCCTAACACATGGCTAACAAACACCAAATATCTACGTCTATTAAGTAGATGTCTTCTGTAATCTTTGCCCTACTTTCAAGGCAGAACTGGAATCCATTATTCCCAATGAAATGTCTATATTTGTTCCCTTGAGGAATTATGACATGAATATTAGTTTATACATTTGTATTCCTCTTACACTTCAATTTTTAAAAGATAAGGAGCTTTTTGAAATCTCCTTTTTGTAGTCTCTGTTATAGAATATCAAGAACACTCTGAGTTCTGAATAAATATTTATTGCTTTATTAAATTAATACATGAGTGAATGAATCAGTGACCTTAGAAACAGTGCATACATCATTCGGCTCAGCAATCCTTCCTTTGTTAAAATATTAGGTACTCAGATCTTTAAAAATTATAGAATGATTCTGTTTCCTTTTTCTTTCCTCATCCTCCCTTCTCTAGTGAAATTGTTTCAGCCACATCAATCGGAGGCAACGTCAACCTTTTAGAAGGAAGGTGTCATCATTACTGTTAAAAAAGAAACACCTGAGCAAAATCAAAGAAAACAAAACTGAAACAGATACAATGCACTAACAACCACCATTAACAACAAAACAGAAATCCTCTACTGATATATCCAGGTGTTGCTGCTGCTGCTAAATCGCTTCAGTCATGTCCGACTCTGTGCGACCTCATGGCTTTTAGAATCCATATGGTCATATTACAAAATATGAAAGACTTTTAGAAGTACATTTTGTCAAGCAACGGTTACATCTTATAAAATTTTATCCTTTGATATCAGATACAAGAGAATATAGTAGAGTACAAACTCTAATAGAAATTGTTTTATTCAAACTGCCAATTTTCTCCTTTAATTACATGCTGCCGCTGCTAAGTCGCTTCAGTCGTATCCGACTCTGCGACCCCATGGACTGTAGCCTACCAGGCTTCTCTGTCCATGGGATTTTCAAGGCAAGAATACTGGAGTGGGGTGCCATTTCCTTCTCCATTACATGAAAGGTGCTTTAAATTTCTGTTGCAAGCACATGTCAGTAGGGTAAAGACATAGCCTTCATGGCAACCTTATTGTGTACATGGAAACATTGCTCATTTGCTGGTAGGGGTTAATTAGCTGTATCTTCAGCCCTGCTTCGTAATTTTCACACATGTCACATAGTCAAGTTCACACAATACAAAGCAATTACACAGCCATAGAAATTTGACAAAAGAAAAGCTATATCAAATTCAATAATGCTTACCTCTTTCCTCTAAAAAAATATAACTTTGGCTCAAAGTGTAACTTGTGCCTATTAAATTACTCTATATTGGAAAATAGAGATTCAGAAGAGCAAAGAGAAAAGATGTTATATTGAAAACAGAACTAGAATTAGCCACTACAGGGTTCAATCATTTAGAATATCATAAATCACAGAAAAATGTTGCATTAAAACAGAACTGTAAGGCAATATAAATGTGGAATAAGTAGTTAAGTTAGGAAACAATTTGATTATTTTTTCTGTCTCATGCATTGAAATTTTTTCTTAATCTACAAGAGCTTTTGTTTGGAATAATTGTGTAATATTTTCTAATTATTTGTTTTCAAAAGTCATCTCTTATATTTAGAATTCCAAAAATCTAGGTCATTTCATATCAAAGGAAACCTGTGGTGGATTCATTTCGATGTTGGGCAAAACTAATACAATATCGTAAAGTTTAAAAATAAAATAAAAGAAAAAAAAGAAAACAATTCAAGAATTATACATGTTTTTGTTACTCCTCTTTATTTCCCCCTTTCCCAAATACCTGCTTTTTCTGGCTGCTTGCCAGTGTTCCATTAGAATGCTGTATTTCAACAGAAAAGCACTTGTTCAGTCTGTTTATTATGACAGCGAATATTTATAGGTTCACCTGTCTTAGGTGATGAGTTTTCTATGAAATTTACATTTGAAAGAATTGTCTTATAAGTTTGCAGAACTATTGTATATGTAATTTTCTGTGTGTATAAAACAAATAACTGATTTAAGCAAAACTAGAGAAGGAAATATTTTCATCAGGAGACTGACCAATATGAACTCTGTCTTGTATAATCGGAAACCTAAATAAAATTTATTTCACACATTAACACCACATTATATTTCCCCTTTAACCTCTGATTTTTTTTTAAAATAACAACTCATAGAGAAAAAAGAAGGCTGATAAGATGTATAAGCCACTACATTGTTTGGTACTAGAGGGTTCATGGAAACATAAGATAAAATCCCTTCATTCTATGGCTTGAGATATTAAAATGAAAATTATAATGTGAATATAGAATGTGATACCTGTAATGAAAATTGGAAGAACAGAGTGAGAGCAGATTAGTCTCTCTCAAGAAAAAACTGAGGCAGGGCATGGAAATATAAATAATATGTCAAGGGCATCTGAGAACAAGCACAGAGAATGATAATAGCAAAGCCAGAAGTCAGGTTCATCAATTTTAAATGCTATATTGCAGCAACTGCAGAGATTGAGGGTTTATATAGAAATATTACATTGGCAGGAATAGTTGGAATTTTCTGGCCCCATCAAGTTCTCCCCTATGCTATGCAGCTGACAGCTCATAAATCATATACCCAAGTTTATCCCCTCATACAAAGTTTTAAAGCTAAAACTGTCTACCTGAACCATATAATGCTCCCCAACTTTCTCCAGTTCCTCTCTGTCTTCTAATTTGTCATCTAAAATCAACTTATGATCTCATTTTATCACATGGAACACATACTCCGTGGACCTCTCACCACGTGAACTTATACGTCTACCAAAGAAAATTTTACTAGCTTCACTTTCTTTGAGAAACACATGAAAGATCTGTCCATTCTTAATCTCGCTGCTTCTTAAACCCCTTTCCTTTCTGCACTGAAGTATATGGGCTATTTGTCTGTTTGCCTTTGATCCTTTATGACAAAGGGGTTTTGTCCAAACTGCAGCTTGCTTTTGCTCTTTGCTGCATCCTCAGAGCACAGAATAATAGACATGTAATAGGCATACCATACATATTTGCTGCCTGAGTTACTGTGGTACCAAATAAACTGATATTCTTCCCACAGGACATTTAATTCCAATGATTTCGAAATACAGTCTAATCAGGAAACATTTTTGGAAGGACCTTCATTATATTCTGTAAGCAGTGGAGGATAAAATTTCATTTAAGCAGGTAGGTTTTTTAAGCTTCTGAAGGGTGCACTACTCAATTCCTCCTCCCTACCACTCCACTTTATTAAGTGCTAAAAGGAAAGGTTTATCCCTGAATGCAGACTACTACTAATATGAGATCTTGACAAAGAATATAACCTAGAACTCTGTAAACTAATCCTTAGGGAAATTCTGGTTATAAGAAGTACTATTGATAGCACGTTTCTTGTAAATTTTGGCTGTTAAGCTGAATCAAAACTATTGGGTTCCTGATGAAATACCTTAACTCACTTGTATTTTGTTGCTATGCTATTCACCTTATAGTTTTCTGGGCAACTTTATAAGAACACTATGTAAAATCCACTGTTGTATTTAATTTTGAGAACACTGTCAAATCCATTTTCTGTTATATTATGCAGAGAAATTATTGTTCATGAGGCTCTACTGATGAGAATTTCAAGTGTAGCAATTGTACCACCATTTGCCTTGTTACTTTATCAGTTTTAACTTTTGATTTATTTCTTTAGGGATTCCCCGGTGGCTCAGATGGTAAAGAATCCACCTTCAGTGCAAGAGATCTGGGTTCAAACTCTGGGTTGGGAAGATCCCCTGGAGAAGAAAAGGGTTACCCACTCCTGTTTTCTTGCCTGGAGAAGTCCATGGACAGAGGAGGCTGGCAGGCTGCAGTCTATGGGGTTGCAAAGAGTCACACACGACTGAGTGACTAACAAACACACATTATTCCTTTAATGTCTTTATTCTTTTGATCAGACACTGTATTTCTGTCTTATCTATCCATCCATCCATCTTATATAGTGAGTCTTTATGGAATAAAGCTGTAGTGTGCGTAGATGGACAACTAAAGAGTATAGAATTTTCTGTGTAATATCAGGCCACTGGAAATTTCTCATCAAAAAAGTGAATCTATAATAATAAAAATAATTTTGATAGATTATTTTAGAGGGTAATATGATTCTAATTCCTTTTCCTCACCTTAAGGAAGAGAAGGATCATTGCCTATGGGGGTAGAAGAGTTATCTTTGGGGGAGTTATTTTTTCTCATTTAAAATAAGTCCAATGTATAGCAGCAAACTCATTTGGGGAAAATAACATCTTTCTATAAATATGACAACTGTAGGAATAGGACATATTATGATAGCTGATGCAAAGATCTTCATATTGTAACTTATCACCCCATTACTTGCAAATGGAATCAAAGTCAAGTCATTATTTGCTCTTCATCTTCCTTAAGTACCAACCTTCCAACCTCTGCTTCAAACTGTACTTTTGTATGCACAAAGATCAAGAACATTTTGGAATCATGAATTTTAAAGAAAAATGTGCACAAGAAAATCCATTTTAAAAGGTCCCGTATTCGTTATTCTTGAGAGTAAAAAGCATAGTTATTGCTTAGTTGTATATACAACTGAGGCCACTGTAAACACAAATAAGGCCACTGAGGCTGGCCTTAGTGTAGTGGTCTTTTATGAAGAATTGTCATCCAATTTATCGTAAAATATTTTCCCAGAAAATGCAAGCATTCATTGTATTACATAATTTATTATTTATTAAAGCACTTCGGCCTTTACTACTTTCTCCTTGGAAATTTTTAAATGTATTTTCGAAGAGTATCCCACTAGACTAACAGTCCAGAGAAGATAGTACATATGGACTTGATCACCTTGATCTTCCCTGCTTGATACAGTTATAAATCCTGGCAATAGCATGAGAGGCAATTAAAAGAGAATTCAGGAAGGTGGAAAGAGGAAGGCAGGTAGTTAGACTTTAGCAAGTATCGTAAACATGCTTCAGGAAGGAATTAAAAAACAAATATTATACTTGTTTGTGACCAATCATCTCTCTTCTTATTTATATTTGCATATAGCATTTCTATATTTTTGCTCTCTATTTTTCTACAAAATATATTTTATTTCCTAAAACCGTTTTGGGGAGGTAAATCTAAAGGTAAAAACTAAAATTTTAT
Source organism: Bison bison bison (assembly GCF_000754665.1). NCBI lineage: Eukaryota > Metazoa > Chordata > Mammalia > Artiodactyla > Bovidae > Bison > Bison bison. Next base: position 1,300,473 of record NW_011495056.1, on the reverse strand, counting down.
TCTGGTTTACTTTTTAGTGAGCAAAAGACTCCCACTAGTTTGTATCCTGGTTTATTTTTCCCCAAAAAATGGCACTTGGGTTTTATAACCTATGAATTATGGCTTATTTTGAGAAAAACCTCTCCCTTTTTCTGAGGGGATTAAAAAAAATGTCCAAAATTTAGAACAGTGGAGTACCAAACTTTCACTATGAAGAGAAAAATGAGTTTGAAACTTCAAATGCCTAGAAAGGATAAGATTAGGCAAATCCATGAAACAAGTTTAAGTTTTCTTTGTTGTTATTGGTTTGTTTTTTTCTTAATCATGGATAAAAGGAATATTTGCCTTTTAAAAACAAGAGACTCTACATGAAAGTATTTCCTCTTTCATTTTTCTTAAGGTATATAGTTTCTGTTTATCTTTCACTTGTGTCCTATTGATAGAACCATAAGTGTATAGAATTATCTCTTTATTTAAGAGAAATAGTGCAAACCCTATAGGAAACACTCACTGACAATTTCCCTCAGCGTTGGGAGAAACGTTGGGAGAAACAGGCAAGTGATGCAGACACTGCTCAGCCCCAGATCATTGTTGCTTTGAGGAAACATGGGAGACACATTGCAAATCTTACCATTATTGATGAAAAAGCAACTACAGTATTTTAAAACGAAATTCACACTTGAGCATTATGTAAACCAAACAAAGCCTGTCTACATCCTGGGTACAGCTGTGGGCCCAGTAATGACTTCTCTGTGAGGTATTCGTCTCTTGTCCTCTGAATTTATGATGTCAAGGAAAAGTCCAAGGACACCCTAGTTTTCCTTTAAATCTTGTGTGATCACCATTTTTCCTGGCCAAGATACCTATAAAGTTCAAAAAATACCACTGACATTCTAAATGTTTGGGTCTCTAGGCTTGACTCCCTTTTTTCTTCTTCCATGGTATATTGTGAGCATTATTTTACTTATAAGTTTAAGTCTTCAACACTAGAACATCTTTCCATTGTACTATCGATATTTTAAAATTTCATTTGTTTTTTCATCTGTTTCTAGTATGTAGGCAGTTTCTTAGTATTCTGTCCTCTATATTCTAGAGCTGTCATTTCTTTCCACATTTTAAAATGTTTTTGTCTGATTCCCTTGCACTTGGAGAGTTTTCAAAGGTACTCATTTCCAATCAGCCTTTCCCCTAGTCATCCCTCTTTTCATTTTGCTCAGTAGAAATGAAAATAAACATTTCTTGGGATAGGAGACTGAGGATTGCCTAATTCTTGTACCAAAGCTATCTTATTTAAGTGGTTTCCAACATTATCTATCTACCATGCATTACATAATACATAGGATTCTTGTTGTTGTTTAGTTGCTAAGTTGTGTCTGACTCTTTTGTGACACCACAGACTGTAGCCTCCCGGCTCTGCTGTCCATGGGATTTCCAAAGCAAGAATACTGGAGTGGGTTGCCTTTTCCTTCTCCAGGGGATCTTCCCAACCCAGGTATCAAACCCACATCTCCTGCATTAGTAGGAGGATTCTTTACCTCCAAGGAAGCCCAATATATTGGATACATAACATATATATATATATATATATACACACACACACACACACACATACATATAGTTGACTCCAATACTTTGGCCACCTGATACGAAGAGCCAACTCATTAGAAAAAACCCTGATGCTGAGAAAGATAGAAGGCAGGAGGAGAAGGGGACAACAGAGGATGAGATGGTTGGATAGCACCTCTGATTCAATGGACATGAGTTTGAGCAACAGGAGATAGTGAAAGACAGGGAAGCCTGGCATGCTGCAGCCCATGAGGTCACAAAGAGTCGGACATGACTGAGTGACAGAACAACAGTATCGTGATTACAAAAACTATAGATAGCTGGGGGTTTTTCCTACAAACCTAGAGTAGTGCTAACCTACTTTAATGTAGCAGGGAATGCCAAGTGGGAAAGGAGAATGAATTAGAGATAAAAAGATGGCCAGGCCAAGCTTTTGTGGGATCCATTCATTTTAATTATAAGTCTGATGAAATCAAATGAAAAAAATGAAAGAATATTAAAATCTTCAGTGACTCACCGCTAGAGGGTTCCATGAATGTTCTGAACTTTGCCATAGCAATTCCTTTTTTTATCAAACAAATAAAGAGAAAAGTAGGAACATAAAAAAGGTCAGGAACCTTAGATTCCTATTCAGAGGAGATATGCTGGTTTTAATGTTGTTTTTTATCATTCATTGTAATCTTAATCTTTGTAAACTCTTCTCTTATTCATCTTTTCTATATTTTGAATGTCTATCAAAGAATTCCTAATCCGTCTAAATCTGGTTTTTTATCATCTTATCTTGTACATCGTTTTATAAAAATCTGCATTTTATTAAGTTTGATGTCAATAATTTTTCATAAATATTCTATTCCCCTAAGAAAAATACTTTTTGGCAATGTCTTAGTCTTCTGTTTCTTTGACCATGAGTTCTTTCTTTGTTTTTTATGAGCACAATTTCTGCAAATTGGGGAGACCAACAAGAAAATACAATCAATTACAACTTACCAAACCAGAAACCCATCAGTAGCAACTTCTGCAATAACTGGTGCTGGGGTAGAAAAACCTGAACTTTATTGACAAATCTCTAGAGGCTCAGTGTGATCAACTCTGAGAGTTAAAAACTCCAGGAGGCTACTCACTTTAGTGACATTTAACTCCCTATGTTCTACCAAGGTTCTCAGTGAGTATTGGGCAAATATTCCCTCATGCTTCTGAAAGGAGAAGGGGAAAAAGAACCATTTTAAAATAACACCAAAACATTCTGTTCTCCTAATCAAGCCTTGCCCTCAGGAGAAACTATTTAATCAGAGACTTGTCTGCTAGCATTTTATCCGAGCCTCACTGAGAGGATGGAAATACCCAACTCTAGCCAATTCTATCCATCCTGTTCCACGTAACTATGTGTAAGGGAATGCAGGGGAACAAGAGGCATATGAAAGGTTCAAAATCCAGAGTTGGGCTCACTGGAACACTGAGACCTAATCATAGGACTATAGAACACTTCTCTTCCCATATCTCACCACAGTATTACTAATGGCTTCTTTATAGCAGTTCCTTTTGCCCAGTACATCATGCCTAGATATCAAAGAAAAAATTGCAAAATATACTAAAAGGCAAAAAAAAAAAAAAATCATTTGGAAAGACAGAGCCTATCAGATTCAGATATAGTAGAGATATTGGAATCATCTAACCAGGAATTTAAAATAACTAGGATTACACTAGGGGCTTCCCAAGTGGCTCAGTGGTGGTAAAGAATCCACCTGCCAATGCAAGAGACATGAGTTTGCTCCCTGGTGGCAGGAAGATTCCCTGGTGAAGAAAATGGCAACCCACTACAGTATTCTTGCCTGGGAACTCCCATGGGAGAGTCTGGTGGGCTACGGTTCATGCGTAGCAAAGAGTCAGACATGACTTAGTGACTAAACAACAGCATGATTACACTGCTAAGGAGTCTCGTGGGTAAAACAGACAGCATGCAAGAACAGATGGACAAGAACCAGACCAAAGGAAATTCTGAAAAGAACCAGAATGAAACGTTAGAAGTCAAAAACACTGTTAACAAAAATGAAGAATGACTTTAAGGGGCTCATTAGGACACTGGACACAACTAAGGAAAAACACGTCTTTGTTTGAGGATTTACCAACAGAAAACTCCCAAATTGCAAAGCAAAAAATAAAAAGATCAAAAAGAAAACAAATGCCAGAACGGAATATTCAGGAACTGTGACTCAACTACAGAGGTTTTAATATGCACATAATGGGAATACTGTGGGCTCCCCAGGTGGCGCTAGTGGTAAAGCACCTGCCTGCCAATGCAGGAGACCTAAGAGACATGGGCTCGGTCTCTGGGTTGGGAATATCCCTTGGAGGCATGGCAATCCACACCAGTATTCTTGCCTGGAGAGTCCCATGGACAGAGGAGTCTGGCAGGTTACAGTCCCTACGGTCACAGTCAGTCAGACACAATGGAAGCGATTCAGCTTCCAGGCACAATGGGAAAATCAGAAGAGAGAGAAATAAACAGAAGAAATATTTAAAACAATAATGACTGAGAAATTCCCCAAATTAATAAGATATAAAACTACACATCCAGGAAGCTCAGAGACTACAAAGCAAGATAAATAACTCCCCTTGCTCCCTCTCCAGTACACCTAGGCATGTGATTTTCAAACTAAGAAAGGAAATACATCCAACATCTCCCAAGAAACAATGCAAATAAGAAGACAGTGGAGTGAGAAATTTAGAGTTCAGAGAAAAAACAACCTGAATCTCTGTACCTTGTGAATTATCCTTCAAAAGTGATGCGAAAAGTAGAGACTTTCTCAGACAAATAGAGGAATTTTGTTGCCACTACACCTTCTTTCCAGAAAATGGTAAAAGAAGATCTTTAGAAAGAGGAACCATAGTATAGGTAAGAAATTTGCATTTACGTTTGAAAAAGGAAAGAGCATTGAAAGGGGAATATGTAAAAGTAAAATTAAAACATTTTTCTCATTCTTATTTGGTCTAATAGATAACAGTTTCTTCAAAATAACAGCAATAATTACTTGATTTCATAATTTCAACATTTATGTGCTTTTGTATGCTTATGTATGAGTGAAATGAATGACAACAATGATACAAGTAAATGGGGAGGGAAAATGAGAATTTTTTTGTTATACAGGATACGTAACAGAAACAAAACAGCAGAGATTACTGTACAGTAGACTTGGATTAGTTGAAAATGTATATTGCAAAGTGTAGGGTGACCATGCTGCTTCTGCTGCTAAGTCGCTTCAGTCGTGCCCAACTCTGTGCGACCCCAAAGACGGCAGCCCACCAGGCTCCCCCGTCCCTGGGATTCTCCAGGCAAGAACACTGGAGAGGGTTGCCATTTCCTTCTCCAATGCATGAAAATGAAAAGTGAAAGGGAAGTCGCTCAGTCGTATCCGACTCTTAGAGACCCCATGGACTGCAGCCTACCAGGCTCCTCCATCCATGGGATTTTCCAGGCAAGAGTACTGGAGTGGGTTGCCATTGCCTTCTCCAATAAAAAGAGTAAAAAAAAACATGCAAATGATATGCTAAAAAAGAAGAGAAAATGTAATCATATAAAATACCCCATTAAAATCACAAAAGATAGAGAAATAATAGAGGACAACATAGACAATAAAGGAATGATAAGGGCAATAAAAAGTAAGAAATATGATAGGTATTAATCTGATTATATCAGTATTCACTTTAAGTATCAGTTAAACTGCACCAGTTAAAGGACAGATGTCAGGGCAGATGAAAAAACATGACTCAAATCAAATCTACACTTTTTACAAAAGACCCATTTTAAATATAAAATCATAAAATTAAATAGATGGAGAAACTTTCATTCTTTAGCATTTGAATTCCAGTTTTTGCAACACAATTTACTAAAGAGACTATATTTTCCTTTATTGAATATTCTTGACTCTCTTTTCAAATATTAGTTGACTGCCACACATGGGTTTATTTATGAGGCTTTAAATCTGTTCAGTTGGTCTCTATGTCTGTTTTTATGGCACTACCATATTGTCTTGGTTGCTACAGTTATGTAATATAGTTGGAAATTTTAAAAGTTTGATGCTTCCAGCTTTGTTCTTTTTCAAGATTGCTTTGGCTATTCAGGCTCTTTTGTGTTTGGATATGAATCTTAGGATTGCTTCTTTTTCTATTTCTATAAAAAATGCCTGTGGAATTTTGATGGAGATTGCATTGTATCTATAGGTAGCTTTGGGTAGTATAGATATATATATTCTACTTTTACCAGCTTTCTTTTTCTATTTTTTTAAATTTTTATTTATTGAAAGATAATTGCTTTGTAGAACTTTGTTGTTTTCTGTAAAACCTCAACATGATTTCAGTCACAGGTATACATATATCCCCTCCCTTTAGAACCTCCTTCCCATATCAATCACCATCCCACCCCTCTAGGTAGATACAGAGCCCTGTTTGAGTTTCCTTAGCCATACAGCAAATTCCCATTGGCTATCTATTTTACATATGGTGATGTGTAAACAGTAGAAACAGTGTCAGAATTTATTTTGGGGGGCTCCAAAATCACCGCGGATGGTGACTGTAGCCATGAAATTATAAGACACTTACTCCTTGGAAGGAAAGTTATGTCCAACCTAGATAGTATATTCAGAAGCAGGGACATTACTTTGCCAACAGAGGTCCATCTAGTCAAGGCTATGGTTTTTCCTGTGGTCATGTATGGATGTAAGAGTTGGACTGTGAAGAAAGCTGAGTGCTGAAGAATTGATGCTTTTGAACTGTGGTGTTGGAGAAGACTCTTGAGAGTCCTTTGGACTGCAAGGAGATCCAACCAGTCCATTCTGAAGGAGATCAGCCCTGGGCATTCTTTGGAAGGAATGATGCTAAAGCTGAAACTCCAGTACCTTGGCCACCTCATGCGAAGAGTTGACTCATTGGAAAAGACTCTGATGCTGAGAGGGATTGGGGTCAAGAGGAGAAGAGGATGACAGAGGATGAGATGGCTGGATGGCATCACTGACTCGATGAACGTGAGTCTGAGTGAACTCTGGGAGTTGGTGATGGTCAGGGAGTCCTGGCGTGCTGCGGTTCATGGGGTCGCAAAGAGTCGGACATGACTGAGCGACTGAACTGAACTGAACTGAATGTAAGTTTCCATATTACTCTTTCCATATATCTGACCCTCTCCTTCCCCTCACTCCAGGCCCATAAGTCTACTCTATGTCTGTTTCTCCATTGCTGCCCTGTAAATAAATTATTCAGTACAATTTTTCTATATTCTGTATATATATGCATTAGAATACAATATTCATCTTTCTCTTTCTGACTCATTTCACTCGTATAATAGGTTTTAGGTTCATCCACTTCATTAGAACTGATTTAAATGTGTTCCTTTTTTTTTTTAATAGAGTTTCTTTTTTTTCTATTTTATTTATTTATTTATTTTTAACTTAACAATAATGTATTGGTTTTGCCATATATCAAAATGAATCCGCCACAGGTATACATATACCCTCCTCCCTCCTCCCTCCCCATACCATCCCTCTGGGTCGTCCCAGTGCACCAGTCCCAAGCATCCAGTATCGTGCATTGAACCTGGACTGGCAACTCATTTCATATATGATATTATACATGTTTCAAAGCCGTTCTCCCAAATCATCCCACCCTCTCCCTCTCCCACAGAGTCCAAAAGACTGTTGTATACATCACTGTCTCTTTTGCTGCCTCATATACAGGGTTATTGTTACCATCTTTCTAAATTCCATATATATGCGTTAGTATACTGTATTGGTGTTTTTCTTTCTGGCTTACTTCACTCTGTATAACAGGCTCAAGTTTCATCCACCTCATTAGAACTGGTTCAAATGTATTCTTTTTAATGGCTGAGCAATACTCCATTGTGTATATGTACCATAGCTTTCTTATTCATTGATCTCCTGATGGACATCTAGGTTGCTTCCATGTCCTGGCTATTATAAACAGTGCTGCGATGAACATACAGATGGCTAACAAACACATGAAAAGATGCTCAACATCACTCATTATCAGAGACATGCAAATCAAAACCACTATGAGGTACCATTTCACGCCAGTCAGAATGGCTGCCATCCAGAAGTCTACAAGCAATAAATGCTGGAGAGGGTGTGGAGAAAAGGGAACCCTCTTACACTGTTGGTGGGAATGCAAACTAGTACAGCCACTATGGAAAACAGTGTGGAGATTCCTTAAAAAACTGGAAATAGAACTGCCTTATGATCCAGCAATCCCACTGCTGGGTATACACACTGAGGAAACCAGAATTGAAAGAGACACATGTACCCCAATGTTCAAATGTGTTCCTTTTTATAGCTGAAGCATTTGATCCCATCACTTCATGGGAAATGGATGGAGAAACAGTGGAAACAGTGACAGACTTTATTTTGGGGGGCTCCAAAATCACTTCAGATGGTGATTGCAGCCATGAAATTAAAAGATACTTACTCCTTGGAAGGAAAGTTATAACCAACCTAGATAGCATATTCAAAAGCAGAGATATTACTTTGCCAACAAAGATCGTCTAGTCAAGGCTATGGTTTTTCCAGTGGTCATGTATGGATATGAGAGTTGTACTGTGAAGAAAGCTGAGCGCTGAAGAATTGATGCTTTTGAACTGTGGTGTTGGAGAAGACTCTTGAGAGTCCCTTGGACTGCACCGAGATCCAACCAGTCCAACCTAAAGGAGATAAGTCCTGGGTGTTCATTGGAAGGACTGATGCTGAGGCTGAAACTCCAATACTTTGGCCACCTCATGCGAAGAATTGACTCATTGGGAAAAAACCCTGATGCTGGGAGGGATTGGGGGCAGGAGGAGAAGGGGACGACAGAGGATGAGATGGCTGGATGGCATCACCAACTCTATGGACATGAGTCTGGGTGAACTCTGGGAGTTGGTGATGGACATGGTGGCCTGGCATGCTGCGATTCATGGGGTCGCAAAGAGTCGGACACGACTGAGCGACTGAACTGAACTGAACTGAATATTACATTGTATATATATTCCACCACTTCTTTATCCATTCATCTGTTGATGGACATCTAGGTTGTTTCCATGTTCTAGCTATTGTAAATAGTGCTGCAAGGAGTAGTGGGATACATGTATCTTTTTCAACTTTGGTTTCCTCAGGGTATATGCCTAGGCATGGGATTGCTGGGTCATATGGTGGTTTTATTCCTAGTTTTCTAAGGAATCTCTATACTGTCTTCCATAGTGGCTTAATCAATTTACATTCCCAACAACAATGCAAGAGCACTCCCTTTTATCCACACCCCCTCTAGCAATTATTGTTTGTAAACTTTTTGATGATGACCGTTCTGACCAGTGCGAGGTGATATCTCACTGTAGTTTTGATTGGCATTTCTCTAATAATGAGTGACGTTGAGCAGCTTTTTACGTGTTTGTTGGCTATCTGTATGTCTTCTTTGGAGAAATGTCTGTTTAGGTCTTTTTCCCACTATTTGATTGGGTTGTTTGCTTTCTGGCATTGAGTTGTATGAGCTGCTTGTATATTTTGGAAATTAATCCTTTGTCAGTTGTTTCCTTTGCTATTATTTTCTCCTTTTCTGAGGGTAGTCTTTTCACCTTGCTTATAGTTTCCTTTGCTGTGCAAAGCTTTTAAGTTTAATCAGGTCCCACTTGTTTACTTTTGTTTTCATTTCCATTACTCTAGGGAGTGGGTCATAGACGATCTTGCTTTGATTTATATTGAGTGTTGCGCTTATGTTTTCTTCTAAGAATATTATAGTTTCTGGTCTTACATTTATGCCTTTCATCCATTTTGAGTTTATCTTCGTGTATGGTGTTAGGAAGTCTTCTAATTTCCTTCATTTACATGTTGCTGTCCAGTTTTCCCAGCACCAATTATTGAAGAGTCTGTCTTTGTCCCAATGTATATTCTTGCCTCCTTTCTCAAAAATAAGGTACCCATAGGTGTATGGGTTTATTTCTGGGCTTTCTCTCTTGTTCCATTGGTCTATAGTTTTGGGTATTTTTTGCTAGCACCATACTGTCTTGATATTAAGATATTAAGAAGAGATGGCAAGAATACACAGAAGAACTGTACAAAAAAGATCTTCACGACCAAGATAATCACAATGGTGTGATCACTGACCTAGAGCCAGATCCTGGAATGTGAAGTAAAGTCGGCCTTAGAAAGCAACGCTATGAATAAAGCTAGTGGAGGTGATGGAATTCCAGTTGAGCTATTTCAAATCCTGAAAGATGATGCTGTGAAAGTGCTGCACTCAATATGCCAGCAAATTTGGAAAACTCAGCAGTGGCCACAGGACTGGAAAAAGTCAGTTTTTATTCCAATCCCAAAAAAAGGCAACGCCAAAGAATGCTCAAACTACCACACAATTGCACTCATCTCACACTCTAGTAAAGTAATGCTCAAAATTCTCCAAGCCAGGCTTCAGCAATACGTGAACCGTGAACTTCCTGATGTTCAAGCTGGTTTTAGAAAAGGCAGATGACCCAGAGATCAAATTGCCAACATCCGTTGGATCATGGAAAAAGGAAGAGAGTTCCAGAAAAACATCTATTTCTGCTTTATTGACTATGCCAAAGCCTTTGACTGTGTGGATCATGATAAACTGTGGAAAATTCTGAAAGAGATGGGAATACCAGACCACCTGATCTGCCTCTTGAGAAATTTGTATGCAGGTCAGGAAGCAACAGTTAGAACTGGACATGGAGCAACAGACTGGTTCCAAATAGGAAAAGGACTACGTCAAGGCTGTAT
>NW_011495056.1:1271659-1290060 GCF_000754665.1 Bison bison bison | reverse complement strand
CAGGTGAAGAGGAACTCAAAAGCCTCTTGAGGAAAGTGAAAGTGGAGAGTGAAAAAGTTGGCTTAAAGCTCAACATTCAGAAAATGAAGATCATGGCATCCGGTCCCATCACTTCATGGGAAATAGATGGGGAAACAGTGGAAACAATGTCAGACTTTATTTTTCTGGGCTCCAAAAGCACTGCAGATGGTGACTGCAGCCATGAAATTAAAAGACGCTTACTCCTTGGAAGGAAAGTTATAACCAACCTAGATAGCATATTCAAAAGCAGAGACATTACTTTGCCAACAAAGATCCGTCTAGTCAAGGCTCTGGTTTTTCCTGTGGTCATGTATGGATGTGAGAGTTGGACTGTGAAGAAGGCTGAGTGCTGAAGAATTGATGCTTTTGCACTGTGGTGTTGGAGAAGACTCTTGAGAGTCCCTTGGACTGCAAGGAGATCCAACCAGTCCATTCTGAAGGAGATGAGCCCTGGGATTTCTTTGGAAGGAATGATGCTAAAGCTGAAACTCCAGTACTTTGGCCACCTCATGTGAAGAGTTGACTCATTGGAAAAGACTCTGATGCTGGGAGGGATTGGGGGCAGGAGGAGAAGGGGACGACAGAGGATGAGATGGCTGGATGGCATCACCGACTTGATGGACGTGAGTCTCCGTGAACTCCGGCAGTTGGTGATGGACAGCGAGGCCTGGTGTGCTGCGATTCATGGGGTCGCAAAGAGTCAGACACAACTGAGCGACTGATCTGATCTGATACTGTCTTGATGACTGTAGCTTTGTAGTATAATCTGAAGTCAGGAAGGTTGATTCCTCTAGTTCCATTCTCCTTTCTCAAGACCACTTTGGCTATTCAGAGCATTTTGTGTTTCCATATGAATTGTGAACTTTTTTGTTCTAGTTCTGTGAAAAATGTCATTGGTAATTTGATAGGGATCACATTGAACCTGTAGATTGCATTTGGTAGTAGTCATTTTCACAATATTGATTCTTCCTGTCCAGGAACATGGAATATCTCTCCATCTGTTTATGTCAATTTTTATTTCTTTCATCGCTGTCTTATACTTTTCTGTGTACATTTCTTTTGTCTCTGTAGGTAAGTTTATTCCTAGATATTTAATTCTTTTTGTTGCAGTGGTGAATGGGATTGATTCCTTAATTGCTCTTTCTGATATTTTATTCTTGTATATAGGAATGCAAGTGATTTCTGTGTACTGATTTTGTATCCTGCAACTTTGCTAAATGCACTGATTAACTCTAGTAATTTTCTGATCCTATCTTTAGGGTTTTCTATGTACACTGTCATGTCATCTGCAAACAGTGAGAGCTTTACTTCTTGTTTTCCTATCTAGATTCCTTTTATTTATTTTTGTTCTCTGATCACTGTAGCTAGTACTTCCAGAACTATGTTGAATAATAATGGTGAAAGTGGACACCCTTGTCTTGTTTCTGATCTTAGAGGGGATGATTTCAGTTTTTCACCATTGAGAATAATGTTTCCTGTAGGCTTATCATATATGGCCTTTACTATGTTGAGGTAAGTTCCTCCTATGCCCATTTTTTGAAGCATTTTAATCATAAATGGGTGCTGGATTTCATCAAAATCTTGTTCTGTATCTATTATGATGATCATATTGTTTTTATCATTTAATTTATAATAGGGTGTATCACATTGACTGATGTGCATATGTTGAAGAATCCTTGCATTCCTGGGATAAATGCAACTTGATCATGGTGTATGAACTTTTAGATGTGTTGCTGAATTCTGTTTGCTAAAATTTTGTTGAGGACTTTTGAATCTATGTTCATCAGTGATATTGGCCTGCAGTTTTCTTTTTTTGTATTGTCTTTGTCTAGTTTTGCTATCAGGGTGATAGTGGCCTTGTAGAATGAATTTGGGAGTGTTCCTTCCTCTACCATTTTTTGAAAGAGTTTTAGAAGGATAGGCATTAGCGCTTCTCTAAATGTTTGATGGAATTCTCCTGTGAAGCCATCTGGTCCTGGGCTTTTATTTTTGAGAGATTTCTGACCACAGTTTCATTTTCAGTGCTTGTAATTGGGTTGTTTATAATTTCTATTTCTTCCTGAGTCAGTCCTGGAAAATTGAACTTTTCTAAGAATCTGTTCATTTCTTCCAAGTTATCCATTTTATTGCCATACAATTGTTCATAATGGTCTCTTACAATCCTTTGCATTTCTGCACTGTCGGTTGTACCCTCCTTTTTCATTTCTAGTTTTTTTATTAGATTATTCTCTCTTTTTTTCTTGATGAGTCTGGCTATAGGCTTGTCAATTTTGTATACCTTCCCAAAGAACCAGCTTTTAGTTTTATTAATCTTTACTATTATTTCATTTCTTTTTCACTTATTTCTGCTCCGATCTTGATGATTTCTTTCCTTCCACTAATTTTGGGGTATTTTTCTTCTTCTTCTTCCCTTTGTTTTAGGTGTAACATTAGGTTGTCTAGTCAATGTTTTTCTTGTTACTTGAGGTAGGATTGTGTGGCTATAAACTTCCTTTTTAGAACTGCGTTTGCTGCATCCCTTAGGTTTTTAGTTGTCATGTTTTCATTGTCATTCGTTTCTAGAAATTTTTTGATTTCCCTTTTGATTTCTTCAGTAACCTGTTGGTTATTTAGAAACGTGTTGTTTAATCTCCATGGGTATGCATTTTTATCCTCAGTTCTTTTCATTCGTTTTACTTTATTCTGCTCTTCAGAAGTTATTTCCACCATTTTATCTTCCAGCTCACTGATTCATTCTTCTGCTTTAGGTATTCTGCTATTGATTGCTTCTAGAGTATTTTTAATTTCAGTAATTGTGTTGTCTCTGTATGCTTATTCTTTAATTCTTCTAGGTCTTTGTTAATTGATTCTTGCATTTTCTCTACTTTGTTTTCAAGGTTTATAATCATCTTCACTATCATTATTCTGAATTATTTTTCAAGTATTTTGCCTATTTCTTCTTCATTTATTTGGATTTCTGTGTTTCTAGTTTATTCCTTCATTTGTTTATATTTCTCTGTATTTCTTTTTTTTTTTAACGTTTTGTGTTTGAGGTCTCCTTTCCCAGGGTTCAAGGTTGAATTCTTTCTTCCTTTTGGTTTTTGCCCTCCTAAGTTTGGCCCAGTGGTTTGTGTAAGCTTCATATAAAGTGAGATTGTGCTAAGCATTTTTTGTTTGTTTGTTTGTTTTTCCCCTGATGGGCAAGTTTGAGGAAGGTGGTAATCCTGTTTGCTGATGACTGGGTTTGTATTCTTGTTTTGTTTGTTGCTTAGATGAGGCATTCTGCACAGGGTGCTCCTGGTGGTTGGGTGATGATGGGTCTTATATTCAAGTGGTTTCCTTTATGTGAGTTCTCATATTTGATGCTCCCTAGGGTTAGTTATTTGGTATTCTAGGGTGCTGGAGTCAGTGATCCCACTCCAAAGGCTCAGGTCTTGATCTCTGGTTAGGAATAAAGATTCCACAAGTGGTTTGTTAGGACATTAAGTGAGATTAAAACAAATACTCAATAACAAGAAAGCAAAGAGGAACCCCAGAGAAATGGCAGTTACAAAATGAGGCAAATAATAATTAAATAATGGAATATACACATACACATATACTACCCATGAGAAAAGTCAAACCAGACCCACAAAAATAAAGTACAGTAGATTTCCCTGGCAAACAAAGGAAATCAAAAATTATATTTATCTGTTAAGAACAAAACTAACTAAAACACAAACTGGAAAACAAAACTAAAGCAAAGTGCCAAGTGGTGAATAAAGTAATGAAAACAAAAGTAACAAGTATGTTGAAAGGAAAGGAAAAAAAGAAAAGAAAGAAAGAATAGATATGCAAAGTTAAATAGAGGTAGATGAAGAAGATTTATATACATTAAAGATTACCTTCAAGGGGAAAAGAACAGTAGGAAAGGCAAGCTAAGGAAAAATGTAGAAAAAATGTAATAAATTTCTAAAAATTAAAATTATAAAAAGTGAAAAGAAAAAAAAGGAGAAAGAAAATAAGGAAAAAAGAAAATAAACAGGAAAACTACACAGAACTGCAAAAGCCCAACCTAGACTGACCAGGTGAACAAAGGAAACCAGAAATTTTATCTATGAGCCAAGAACAAAACTAACTAAAGCACAGACTGGAGAACAAAACTAAAGCAAGGTGCCAACTGGGGGATGAAGCAATGAAAATAAAACTAAAAAATACATTTAGAAGAAAGGAAAGAAAGAAAGAAAGAATAGATATGCAAAGTTAAACAGAGGTAGATAAAGATTTATATACATTAAAGATTAACTACAAGGGGAAAAGAACAGTAGGAAAAGCAAGCAAAGGAATAAATGTAGAAAAAATAATAAGTTTTTAAAAAATTAAAAATCAACTTTAAAAAAAAGAGAAAAAAGGAAAACTCCACAGAACTGCAATAGCCCAGTGTAGAGGCAGAGGTTTATAACAACAATAAAAAATGTGACCCAGAAAAAAAACAAAAACTCAAAAGTTTAATTACATTTCATAGGGCCAATAAAATTGACAATTACAATGGGGGGGAGGTGGGGAGAAAGAAAGAAAATCCAAAAGAATCCACAGAACAAGTCAAAACATAAGAAAAATAAATGTTTTTCTTGACTCACTGCTGTCAGAGTCCTTTCCCTCGCTGGGAGTCACAGTCCACCTCGCCTCCCTAGGATGCCCTCCAACACTGTGCTGATCTCTGGACCTGCTGTGGGGGCTGCTCAGATTCTAATCTGGTTCTACTCCTGTGTGTTCTTGCCTCCAGTGTCCACAGCTATCAGAACTAGTGCATTTTCTTTGTGGGAGCTCTCAATGTCCTTTTATATATTCCATAGACACAGAGTCTGCCTAGTTGATAATGTGGATTTAATCTGGATCTTGTACAGCTGGTGGGAAGGTTTTGGGTCTTCTTCCTTAGCCACACTGCCCCTGGGTTTCAACTGTGGTCTTTTTTCCACCTCTGCATGTGGGTCGTCCACTGGGGTTTGCTCCTGAGGCTGCCCTGGAGAACTTAGGTTTGCCCCTGTGAGGGCCAGGTATGGTGGTGGTGCAGCTGCTTGGGTCACAGGGGTTCTGGCAGCACCAGGTACTCAGGGGAGTTGGCGGCTAGGGTAGCGGGAAATACAGTGCTCTAGAAGGGTATGGTGACCAGTATTGGCCAGTATGCTCCAGTATTCTTGCCTGGAGAACCCCCCTGACAGAGAAGCCTGGCAGGCTACAGTCTACAGGGTCACAAAGTGTTGGACACGACCAAAGTGACCCTACATGAATAGCCATAAGACTTTTTTTCCCCCTGACGTCACTCTGCCCCAGGGAGAGTTGAGTGTTAAGATGGCTCAGCTGCTTGGCTTGTGGGGACCCTGGTGGTGCCAAGTGCATAGGGACATGGACTGCCTCCAAGGCAGGAGTTATGGCCGCCAGTCTTTCTCCATATCTCCACCCGTTCAGGCACTTAGAGGGCTCCCTTGCCTGGGGTCCTTCTCTGTTGTTCAGCTCATCAGGCACATAGAGGGGCTCCCCTGGCTTGGGTCCTACTCTGTAGATCAGGCATTAAGCACTTGAAGGGGCACCCTCGGTGGGGTCCTACTCTGTAGTTAAGTGGGTCAGGCATTTGATGGGCCAGCCTCTCTATTGTTCAGCTTCTGATGCTGGCCTGTGGGGAGAGGCTATGGTGATGGCTCCATGCCCTATGCATGACTCAGCAGCAACATCTTGCTTCCATGGCTGCCTGGCCTTCCTCCACAGGCATTTCCCACCACAATCTCCTCCTTCACATCCCTTCAACCTGTCTCTCCACAGTCAACAGCAGCCCTTTCCCTGGGATTGCTCCACACTCCCTAAACTCCAGCTCCCAGCTACTGTGCCTTCCAGGGGACCTGTGTCCCTGTCCGGGGTATGTATGGCTGCAGCAAGGACCATCTGATTCTCATTCCATTTAGGCTGCCACAGATCAGCGGCTTTACTCTCAGCCTTAAATGTTTCTCCTCTGACTCAGACAATTGCCCTGATGTGGGGATCGGACCCCTGCTTCAGTTCCCCCAACCAGCTGAGGGCAGGTCCAGCCCTGACTCTCCTGTTTTTCCCCCAGTTCCTTCATCCTACAGAGTTTTGCATAGTTCTGTATATTCTTTTCCACTGGTCGGGTACTCCTGTCTGCTCTCAGCTGGTCTTCTGCACGCACTTCTGTGTCTGAAGGGGTATTCCTGATGTATCTGTGGAGAGGGATGTACTCCACGTCCACCTACTCCTCCACCAGCTTGTTCTCCCTAGTATGGATATTGTAGCAATATTAACTCTTCCCATCCATGAACACAGACTATCTTTTCATTTATTTATGTCTTCCTTGATATCTTGCATCAATGTCTAATAGTTTCCAGTGAACACACTTTTTTATCCTTGGTTATATTTATTCCTAAGTATTTTTTTTTTTTTACTTTTTAGAATGTTATTGTAAATATTTTCTTTCTTTTTCAGACAAAGTATTATTAGTGTATACAAATGCAAACATATCTTACTTATGGATAGTTGCTAGATCATCTTCTTGTGAGGGGAACTTTAGTTGAGAATGACCTATTTAATGACCAGTGTTAGTATTATCTTAACTGCTTTCTTAGTGTACTCATTATTATATGACCAGCAAGAACTATAATAAATGAAATACTGTAATGTAGAATTGCTTTGCCTCCAGTGATGTTACTGATGGTTCAAAGATTCCTACTCCAAGTTACCTCTTGACTGCTGAATTATTTAATGCATATCATTGGGAGTGCATCTATCTTTACTATAATTTTTGATACTAGTCATTTCTTCTGTATGTCTCTAGAGTACAGTTTTCCTTTATAAATAGAAAGGTTGGTAAATCCTGTCTTTTAGATGATTCAACAATAAAGGTTAAGTGCTTTATTACTGTCAAAATGCATCAGGGATATCAAAGAATATGAGGAACATACTTGGATTCTATTCATCCCAAGATAATATGAACGTCAGCACTGATAATCGGTTCAGAAATCTCAGAATTTAAAGAACAAAATGACAATGTAGAAATAATTTTAAACAAACATCTCTCTGGGTAAATGTAAATTAGGCACTTTGCCAGAATCAAAGCGTTATGGCCAAAGTTTAGACTTGGTTTTCTGCTTTTGGCTCCTGGACCCAGTGATATTTTGTTTATTCCTGCAAAATACTTGTGCAACAATAACTTTGAAGCGAAAACTTCCTTGCAAAAATGTTGGCCAGTCCATGTATTCAGGGCTGTTGCTTTTACAGAAGGTTCATTGCTAAGTTTGAAAAAGGCATCCCCTCTGGGAAGATGAATTAGGAAAAGGCATAGGTTTCCTCAGCGCTAACACAGCATTGCATCAAGCAGCATGTTGAGAGAGCTTTTAGCTTCACCTGCCTCCCTTGACTGAGGTCCCCCGTGCCAGACACAACTTGCATGATAATAATAAGCTTGGCCTGTATTTATTTTTCTTAAATTCACTTTCTTCACAATGTAATGAGAATAAAGGCTTAGTTAAATACAGAAGTGCTATTTTAGTTAAATATCTTGATCATTATTTTTGTTACTCGCTAACTTCTTTTTTTCCTTAAAATTTGATCCAAGTATAATCCTTTTAACCTTATGCATTTGAAGTAACAGCTCAATGGTAAAGAATCACCTGCCAATACAGGAGACACAAGTTTGATCCCTGGATCAGGAAGATCCCCTGGAGAAGGAAATGGCAACCCACTCCAGTATCCTTGCCTGAAGACTTCCATGGACAGAGGAGCCAGGCAGGCTATAGTCCATGGGGTCACAAAGAGTTGCGCACAACTTAGTGGCTAAACAGCAACAAACCTTTGTTTTCTTTAAAATTTGATCCAAGCCTAATTCTTTAAACTTTATGCATTTGAAGTAATGGTAAGTTCCATGAGAAAAAAACAAACTATGAAACCCAATATTTCCAACTATTTTTACAAGTGTGCTTCCAACAACAACAACAACAAAAAAAAAAACACCAAAAAAATTGTGTTTTTTTTTAGTATTAATAAACTGTCACTGAAAATCTGCATAATCTCAAATATCATTTTCAGCAATATCAAATGGCAAAATATTCAGTATTTCAAAGGGAATTTATTTCTTTATTTTCAGTGCCAGGATACAAATATACTTCCTTTTAAGAAAAATGACAGAGGCCATTCATTGTTCCTCTGGATGATAATTTACTATCCAGAATTACGTCCAAGCAATTTGTGATTCTCACTATTGTAACACTACATAAAACATAGCTTTGATTTGCATTTCTATAATAATTAATGATATTTAGCATCTTTTCATGTGCTTTTTGATCATCTGTACGTCTTCTTTGGAGAAATGTCTATTTAGAGAGATATTACCTCACAGCAGTCATATGGCCATTATCAAAATGTCTACAAATAATAAGTGCTGGAGAGAGTGTGGAAATAAAAGGACCCTCCTACACTGTTGGTGGGAATGTAAATTGGTACAACTACTATGGAAAACAGTGTGAAGTTTCCTTATAAAATTAAAAATAGAGCTACCATATGATTCTGCAATGCCACTCCTGGGCATATATCCAGAGAAAACCACATTGCACCTCGGTGTTCATTGCAGCACTATTTACAATAACCAAGACGTGGAAACAGTCTAAATGTCCATCTACAGATGTACCACGTTTTCTTTATTCCTGAATGGATAAGGAAAATATGAGACATATATAGAATGAAATATGGTTGTTGTTAAGTCGCAAAGTCGTATCCAACTCTTTCGTGACCCCATGGACTATATCACCAGGCTCCTCTATCCACGCTATTTCCCAGGAAAGAATTCAGGAGAGGGTTGCCATTTCTCTCTCCAGGAGATCGTTCCAATCCAGGGATCAAACCTGTGTCTCCTGCATTGGCAGGCAGGTTCTTCAGCCACTGAGCTACCTGGGAAGCCCAGAATGAAATGTTACTCAGCCTTTAAAAGAATAAATAATGCCATTTTCAGCAATATGGATGGATCTAGAGATTATCATACTAAGTGAGGTAAGTCAAACAGAGAAAGACAAACATCATATGATATCACTTCTCAGTTCAGTTCAGACGCTCAGTCATGTCTGACTCTTTGCGACCCCATGAATCGCAGCACACCAGGCCTCCCTGTACATTGCCAACTCCCGGGGTTCACCCAGACTCATGTCCATCGAGTCAGTGATGCCATCCAGCCATCTCATCCTCTGTCGTCCCCTTCTCCTCCTGCCCCTAATCCCTCCCAGCATCAGAGTCTTTTCCAATGAGTCAACTCTTCGCATGAGGTGGCCAGAGTACTGGAGTTTCAGCTTTAGCATCATTCCCTCCAAAGAAATCCCAGGGCTGATCTCCTTCAGAATGGACTGGTTGGATCTCCTTGCAGTCCAAGGGACTCTCAAGAGTCTTCTCCAACACCACAGTTCAAAAGCATTAATTCTTCGGCACTCAGCTTTCTTCACAATCCAACTCTCACATCCATACATGACCACAGGAAAAACCATAGCCTTGACTAGACGGATCTTTGTTGGCAAAGTAATGTCTCTACTTTTGAATATGCTATATAGGTTGGTCATAACTTTTCTTCCAAGGAGTAAGTCATGGCTGCAGTCACCATCTGCAGTGATTTTGGAGCCCCAAAAAATAAAGTCTGACACCGTTTCCACTCTTTCCCCATCTGTTTCCCTGAAGTGATGGGACCAGATGCCATGATCTTCATTTTCTGAATGTTGAGTTTTAAGTCAACTTTTTAACTCTCCACTTTCACTTTCATCAAGAGGCTTTTTAGTTCCTCTTCAGTTTCTACCATAGGGTGGTGTCATCTGCATATCTGAGGTTATTGATATTTCTCCTCGTGATCTTGATTCCAGCTTGTGCTTCTTCCTGCCCAGCGTTTCTCATGATGTACTCTGCATATAAATTAAATAAGCAGGGTGACAATATATAGCTTTGTCGTACTCCTTTTCCTATTTGGAACCAGCCTGTTGTTCCATCCAGTCTAACTGTTGCTTCCTGACCTGCATATGGGTTTCTCAAGAGGCAGATCAGATGGTCTGGTATTCCCATCTGTTTCAGAATTTTCCACACTTTATTGTGATCCACACAGTCAAAGGCTTTAGCATAGTCAATAAAGCAGAAATAGATGTTTTCTGGAACTCTCTTGCTTTTTCAATGATCCAGTGGATGTTGGCAATTTGATCTCTCATTCCTCTGCCTTTTCTAAGCCTAGCTTGGAGAATTTTGAGCATTACTTTATTAGCATGTGAGAGGAGCGCAATTGTGCAGTAGTTTGAGCATTCTTTGGCATTGCCTTTCTTTGGGATTGGAATGAAAACTGACCTTTTCCAGTCCTGTGGCCACTGCTGAGTTTTCCAAATTTGCTGGCATATTGAGTGCAGCACTTTCACAGCATCATCTTCCAGGATTTGAAATAGCTCAACTGGAATTCCATCACCTCCACTAGCTTTGTTTGTAGTGATGCTTTCTAAGGCCCACTTGACTTCACATTCCAGGATGTCTGGCTCTAGGTGAGTGATCACACCATTGTGATTATCTGGGTTGTGAAGATCTTTTTTGTACTATTCTTCTGTGTATTCTTGCCGCCTCTTCTTAATATCTTCTGCTTCTGGTAGATCCATACCACTTCTGTCCTTTATCGAGCCTATCTTTGAATGAAATGTTCCCTTGGTATCTCTAATTTTCTTGAAGAGATCTCTAGTCTTTCCCATTCTGTTGTTTTCCTCTATTTCTTTGCATTGATCGCTGAAGAAGGCTTTCTTATCTCTTCTTGCTATTCTTTGGAACTCTGCATTCAGATGCTTATATCTTTCCTTTTCTCCTTTGCTTTTCACTTCTCTTCTTTTCACAGCTATTTGTAAGGCCTCCCCAGACAGCCATTGTGTTTTTTGCATTTCTTTTCCATGGTGATGGTCTTGATCCCTGTCTCCTGTACAATGTCACGAACCTCCATCCATAGTTCATCAGGCACTCTATCTATCAGATCTAGGTCCTTAAATCTCTTTCTCACTTCCACTATATAATCATAAGGGATTTGATTTAGGTCATACCTGAATGGTCTAGTGGTTTTCCCTACTTTCTTCAATTTCAGTCTGAATTTGGCAATAAGGAGTTCATGATCTGAGCCACAGTCCACAGTCAGCTCCTGGTCTTGTTTTTGCTGACTGTATAGAGCTTCTCCATCTTTGGCTGCAAAGAATATAATCAATCTGATTTTGGCGTTGACCATCTGGTGATGTCCATGTGTGGAATCAAAAAAAATGATACAAATGAACTTATTTACAAAACAGAAACACACTCACTGACTTAGAAAACAAAATTACAGGTACCAAAGGGGAAAGGTGAAGGGGACAGATAAATTAGCAGGTTGAGATTAACATACCGACTCGATGGACATGAGTTTGAGTGAACTCCGGGAGTTGGTGATGGACAGGGAGGCCTGGTGTGCTGTAATTCATGGGGTCACAATGAGTCAGACATGACTGAGTGACTGAACTGAACTGAATATATAAAATATAATCAACAAGGACCTATTGTATAGTATAGTGATCTTTACTCAGTACTCTGTAAAGTACTACATGGGAAAGCATCCAAAGAAAAGAATAGATGGATGTGTTGCAGGTTTAGTTGTTAAGTCATGTCCTGCTCTTGTGACCCCTTGGACTATAGCCCACCAGGCTCTTCTGTCCATTGGATTTCCCAGGCAAGAATACTAGAGTGGGTTGCCATTTCCTTCTCCAGGGGATCTTTCCAGCCAAGGATCTAACCCATGTCTCCTACGTCTCCTGCATTAGCAGGCAGTTTCGTTACCAACTGTTACTGCTACTGCTAAGTCACTTCAGTCATGTCCGACTCTGTGCGACCCCATAGACAGCTGCCTACCAGTCTCCCCTGTCCCTGGGATTCTCCAGGCAAGAACAATGGAGTGGGTTGCCATTTCCTTCTCCAACACATGAAAGTGAAAATGAAAGTGAAGTCACTCAGTCGTGTCCAACTCTTTGCGACCCCCTGGACTGCAGCCTGCCAGCTCCTCAGTCCATGGGATTTTCCAGGCAAGAGTACTGGAGTGGGGTGCCATTGCCTTCTCCTTTACCAACTGAGCCACCAGTAAAGCATATGTATAACTGAATCACTTTGCTGTATACCCTAAACTAACACACCATTGTCAACTATATGCCATTGTAAAATAAAAATTAAAAAAAAAGAAAATATAATTCCAGTGCACACAGTATAGGGTCATAAGTTATATAGTCAGACAGCCTAGACTCAAATCTTTGCCTGACAGCTTGTCAACTGTGTGACATTGGACAACATCATAGCTTGCCTTCAATGTATTCTGTTTGTGAATAACAGAAGTCCAAAAATGGATTCCAGGGTTCAAAATTTCTTCTATTATAAAGGTATTTTGTTTTCCCTTTGATTTTTCTGTATAGGAGAATTTTCTCTTTTCAAGCCCTCTCATTTTGTCTAAATGGAGTAACAGACATATAACTAAAGTTCTTATGCTTTTAAGAAAACTAGCAATATGTCAAGGTTCATTTAAACTTTTATCTTCAGGTTATTAAAGCATTTTATACCACAGTTTCCATCTGTAAAATGGGGCCAATTCCCATTTTAATTGATTTACAACTGTTGTGCTTTTAGAACTGTATGTGGCACTAAACAGTAAGCACTCAATAAATCATAATCATCACCTTTAGCATTCCCGTATTTCACAGAAATGCAAAAGCTCACAAAACTTGGGGAGATTTTTGTTGATTTCGTAAGAATCACATTTGTGGCACATTTTTAAATCTATGTGCAGTCATCTGGGTCTTATATTTCTTATATTTGCATCCTTACAAATTTGAATAAATGGCAAAGCAAATGAATAAATTCCATATGTGTAGATTTAGTTCAGAATACGTGATATATACATACTTAATTTTAAATGGAAAATTCAGTGAAACAAGAAAAAATAAAAGTAAATGATTATACGTGGCCATCTGGAAGAAGAAAAACATTACGTGTTATTATTAGACTCTTTTTAAAATTACCAGGTTTGTGTACTGCCTTCTCAGAACACACTTTGAGTGTTAAGAGGAGGAGTTGTTAGTGCTGAAGTAATTATAACAAGGGTGTAAGCTTCTGTAGGTGGGAGACAACTTATTATATGGAGATATTTATTTTAGGCTTAGAATAATATTTTATTGAATTTAGATATTTAGGTAAGGCTAAAGTCTCTCTTTAGTGTGAAGCACAGGACTGACCCAAGATAAAGGCACATCATACTTTCACAGTGGAGAATTATTTTTGTTTATAGAGAATGTTAATGAAGCATATCAAGAGATTGAACTTATCTTGTGGGACATATACAAATTCGACCTTGTGTGAACTACAAAAAGACAATTTTATCATCTTCCTTTAATACTTTACATGTCTAATACCTTTGTTGGGCTTCCCTGGTGGCTCAGTCAGGAAAGAATCCACCTGCCAATGCAGGAAACGTGGATTTGGTCCCCGGGTTGGGAAGATCCCCTGGAGAAGGAAATGACAACTCACTCCAGCATTCCTGCCTAGAAAATCCTATGGACAGAGGAGCCTGGCAGGCTACAGTTCATAGTGTTGCAAAGAGTTAAACACGAATTAGCTGCTAAACCACCACCAATATCTTTATTATCATAAAATATTAGTAAGAATACCTTGCTGCTGCTGCTGCTGCTGCTGCTAAGTCACTTCAGTTGTGTCCGATTCTGTGCGACCCCATAGACGGCAGCCCACCAGGCTCGCCCGTCCCTGGGGTTCTCCAGGCAAGAACACTGGAGTAGGTTGTCTTTTCCTCCTCCAATGCATGAAAGTGAAAAGTGAAAGTGAAGTCGCTCAGTCGTGTCCGACTTGTAGCAACCCCATGGACTGCAGCCCACCAGGTTCCTCCATCCATGGGGTTTTCCAGGCAAGAGTACTGGAGTGGGGTGCCATTGCCTTCTCCGAAAAATACCTTAGAGACTTTTAATTTAAAGTATTCAACGCGGTCAGGGAATTATACTCAATATTCTTAATAAACTTAGGGAAAAGAATCTGAAAGAAAGAAATATATATATACACATACATATATACATACATACATATATATGTGTGTGTGCATGTGTGTGAAACTTATAGGCTTTCACATGTGCCACTAGTGGTAAAGAACCTGCCTGCCAATGCAGGAGATGTAAGAGATGTGGATTCGATCCCTGGGTCGGGAAGATCCCCTGAAGGAGGACATGGCAACCCCCTTCAGTATTAATGTCTAGAAAATCCCGTGGATAGAGGAGTCTGGTGGGTTATGGTCCATAGTGTCACAAAGAGTCAGACATGACTGAAGTGGCTTAGCACACATGTGTATAACTGAGTTATTATGCAATACACTTGAAACTAACATGACATTATACATCAATCATACTTGGAAAAAAGTGAATGCTGTATACATTTTTCTAAGAGAATATAAAATAATGTCTTCATCACTCTGTAAATAAGTATTACCCTTTCTTTCTTCTTTAAATAGTTCTACAATCTGATTGCTACATACCACTATTCAATGTTGTTTCTGCACTGTTTTAAAACTTGTGTGGAGGGTCTGTGAGTTTCATTACCCAGAAGAAAAACTATAGCATCATAATTTTAAATATTTTCACTACTTTATCACCAGACTCAAAGAGCTCTAGACTAACAGCTAGTAGTAAATTTGACATGAGGGAAGATTTTTTTTTTTTAATTAAAGATTTCATTTTTTTAGAGTAGTTTTAACTTTACAACACGATTGAAAAGGAAGGTATTGAGATTTCCCATCTACAGCTTTCCCCACGTGAGTGTAACCTTTCCCATTATCAACATTAGTCACCAGAATGGTATGACTTTTGCAATTCATTAACACATTATAATCATTCAAGGTCCATACTTTACCTTAGGATTCACTCTTAATATTATATGGGTTTGGGAAAATTCATATAGTCTATGGGTTTGGGGAAATTATGATGACATATACTCATCACCATAGTATATAGAGTATTTTCATGGCCTTAAAATTCCTCTCTGTCTTCCTAGTTACTCCTCCACCGATGTGCCCTGCACTGTTCACATATTTTTCTCCTAAGGCCCTCATTACACTTCAGTTTGGTGATCAGTTGTGTCCAACTCTCTGCAATCCCATGAACCGCAGCATGCCAGGCCTCCCTGTCCATTACCAACTCCTGGAGTTCACCCAAACGCATGTCCATTGAGTCAGCGATGCCATCCAACCATCTCATCCTCTGTTGTCCCCTTCTCCTCCTGTCCTCAGTCTTTCACATCATCGGGGTCTTTTCCAATGAGTCAGCTCTTCACATGAGGTGGCCAAAGTATTGGAGTTTCACCTTCAACATCAGTCCTTCCAACAAACTCTCAGGACTGATCTCCTTTAGGATGGACTGGTTGGATCTCCTTGCAGTCCAAGGGACTCTCAAGAGTCTTCTCCAACACCACAGTTCAAAAGCATCGGTTCTTTGATGCTCAGCTTTCTTCACAGTCCAACTCTCACATCCATACATGACCACTGGAAAAACCATAGCCTTGACTAGACAGACCTTTGTTGACAAAGTAACGTCTCTGCTTTTGAATATACTATCTAGGCTTTTCTTTCAAGGAGTAAACGTCTTTTAATTTCATGACTGTAGTTACCATCTATAGTGATTTTGGAGGCCAAAAAAGTAAAGTCTGACACTGTTTCCACTGTTTCTTCATCTACTTGCCATGAAGTGATGGGGCCAGATACCATGATCTTAGTTTTCTGAATGTTGAGCCAACTTTTTCACTCTCATCTTTCACTTTCATCAAGAGGCTCTTTAGTTCTTCTTCACTTTCTGCCATAAGGGTGGTGTTATCTGCATATCTGAGGTTGATATTTCTCCCAGCAATCTTGATTCCAGCTTGTGCTTCATCCAACCCAACGTTTCTCATGATGTACTCTGAATATAAGTTAAATAAGCAGGGAGACAGTATATAGCTTTGACGTACTCTTTTTCCTATATGGAACCAATTTGTTGTTCCATGTCCAGCTCTAACTGTGTTTTCTTGACCTGCATACAGGTTTCTCAAGAGGCAGGTCAGGTGGTCTGGTATTCCCATCTCTTTCAGGATTTTCCACAGTTTGTTGTGATCCAAACAGTCAAGGCTTTGGCATAGTCAGTAAGGTAGAAATAGATGTTTTTCTGGAATTCTCTTGCTTTTTCGATGATCCAATAGTTGTTGGAAATTTGATCTCTGGTTCCTCTGTCTTTTCTAAAACCAGCTTGAACATCTGGCAGTTCATGGTTCACGTACTGTTGAAGACTAGCTTGGAGAATTTTGAGGATGACTTTACTAGTGTGTGAGATGAGTGCAATTGCGCCGTTGTTTGAGCACTCTTTGACATTGCCTTTCTTTGGGATTGGAATGAAAACTAACCTTTTCCTGTCCCATGGCCACTGCTGAGTTTTCCAAATTTGCTGGCATACTGAGTGCAGCACTTTTACAGCATCATCTTTCAGGATTTGAAATAGCTCAACTGGAATTCCATCACCTCCACTAGCTTTGTTCATAGTGATGCTTCCTAAGGCCCACTTGACTTCACATTCCGGGATGTCTGGCTCTAGGTGAGTGATCACACCATCGTGATTATCTGGGTCGTGAAGCTCTTTCTTGTACAGTTCTTCTGTGTATTCTTGCCACCTCTTCTTAATATCATCTGCTTCTGTTAGATCCATACCATTTCTGTCCTTTATCGAGCCCATCTTTGCATGAAATATTCCCTTGGTATCTCTAATTTTCTTGAAGAGATCTGTAGTCTTGCCCATTCTATTGTTTTCCTCTATTTCTTTGCACTTATCACTGAGGAAGGCTTTCTTATCTCTCCTTGCTATTCTTTGGAACTCTGCATTCAAGTGGATGTATCTTTCCTTTCCTCCTTTGCTTTTTTCTTCTCTTTTTTTCACAGCTATTTGTAAGGCCTCCTCAGACAGTTGTTTTGCTTTGTTGTATTTCTTTTTCTTGGGGATGGTCTTGCTCCCTGTCTCCTGTACAATGTCACAAACCACTGTCCATAGTTCATCGGGCACTCTCTCCATCAGATCTATCCCTTAAATCTATTTCTCACTTCCACTGTATAATCATTAGGGATTTGATAGAGATCATACCTGAATGGTTTATTGGTTTTCCCTACTTTCTTCCATTTAAGTCTGAATCTGGCAATAAGGACTTCATGATCTGAGCCACAGTCAGCTTCTGGTCTTTTTTCCTTGACTGTATAGAGCTTCTCCATCTTTGGCTGCAAAGAATATAATCAATCTGATTTCAGTGTTGACCATCTGGTGATGTTCATGGGTAGAGTCTTCTACTGTGTAGTCGGAAGAGGGCCCTATGTGGGACATATGGTGATGAGTGCTGCTTTCACTGTGAGAATGTTGGGTGTGTTTCCTGACCTGCCACCATGTCCCTCTGCTGCCCTTAGGGCTGCCACAGCATCCCCTGGCCCTGACTTAAGGCACCACCACTCCCTTCCCCAATCCTGGAAAACTACTGGTATCCCCAAGCTGGTGCTTAGATGTCTGGACTCCTTACTGTTTATCTTTATGCTATGCTCTAAGTTGTAAGCTAGGAAAATACTTATTTTCTCTTTGATGTTACAGTCTTCCCGAATGGATACTAAACCTTTATGTTCTGATGTTTTACAAGGACATAACTATAGCCTTTTCTACCTCTGTATTTCAAACATGAGCCCATGTGAGTGACAAGCTGGGGAAAATTGTCCAAAAAAAATTTGACAGATATACTCAAAACAACCATTCTTTCTCCTAGGAATTTCTTTGGCTCCTAATGCAAATGACACTGATAATACTATAAAGAATCCACTAATATTTATTCAAGGATTTTTATGTGTCAGGCATTGTTACAAGCACTTTAATGTGTGTTGGAGAAGGCAATGACACCCCACTCCAGTACTCTTGCCTGGAAAATACCATGGAAGGAGGAGCCTGGTGGGCTGCAGTCCATGGGGTCTCAAAGGGTTGGACATGACTGAGTGGCTTCACTTTCACTTTTCACTTTCATGCATTGGAGAAGGACATGGCAACCGACTCCAGTGTTATTGCCTGGAGAATCCCAGGGATGGCGGAGCCTGGTGGGCTGCCATCTATGGGGTTGCACAGAGTCGGACACGACTGAAGTGACTTAGTAGCAGCAGCAGCAGCAGCAGCATTCATTTAATCCTTATGACACCTTAAGATTCTTAGCAGAAAGTATTTTCATTGCAATGAAAAATGCATACGATGTTTCATCCTACTTTATATACTTGTTTTAATGCATTCTGTTCAGTTCAGTCGCTCAGTCGTGTCTCTGTC
>NW_011495056.1:1254416-1271559 GCF_000754665.1 Bison bison bison | reverse complement strand
AGGCCAGGCCTCCCTGTCCATCACCAACTCCCGGAGTTCACTCAAACTCATGTCCATCGAGTCGGTGATGCCATCCAGCCATCTCATCCTCTGTCGTCCCCTTCTCCTCCTGCCCCCAATCCCTCCCAGCATCAGTCTTTTCCAATGAGTCACCTCTTCACATGAGGTGGCCAAAGTACTGGAGTTTCACTTTACTAATATTTCTAAGTTATCCTCTCATAATGCCCAAGCTAAAATTTAAAATTAGGCCAAGGTGAGTCAAAAATCCATCAATGGTTTGCATGGAAAACTGTAGTAGATTCAAAGAAAACACTATTTTGATACATAATGCATATAATAAGAAGGGTTAAATTTATAATGTAAGGAAGAAGACAAATGCAGAAGACAGTACAAATCATCCAAGTAAAAATAAAGGCAAATACATCTGTAATGGATTTTGAGTAACTATCTAGAAGTTCCTAGTTCCTTTTATAAACTAAGTCTTTGTTTATCTAGTTAATTTGGCAAATATTAATTTGGCATACATATGAGTTCAACTATTTGTTGAGATTGTTGTGAGAATCAATATGAACTGCCTATTTCTGGAAAAATTCAAAAGAATACTCAAATATAAGTTTGTCAAAGTAATTAATGTAGCCATCTTGTGTTTTGTGATAACTGTATGTCTCAAATGTTTTGAATTAGAGTGGATGGAGTTAAAGTGTTTTTTGTTTCTTTTTTCCCTGCCAGAATCAAGGAAAACTTTATGTAGAAAAGGGATGACCTGCACTTTGATTTGAGACATAAGTAAAGATTCATCAGGTAAAGAAATGTAAAAACGAATCAGAAGAAAACAACATGAAACACCAGCTGACAAAATTCAAATCAGGAAAAAAAGACAAAACAAAACAGATAAAATCGTGGACTTTGGAGAGTAAGGACCAGAGATTAAAGCACATTCAATGCTTAAGCTGAGTATGTCTTATCGAGCAGGTACTGGAGAATATAAGTTATTATGCTGTGAACTTGCAATATATGTTGTATGTCAATTATATCTCAGTTTCAAAAAATAAAAATAGGGAATCCACAGAAGTTTTCAGTATAGGCTTTGTCTGTATTTTTTAAAATTTACAATCATAGCATTCATTACTGAATAGCTAGCCTGTGTGTCATAAAAAATCATGCAGGTATTAGAAAAAAATTAAATGTTTTTCCAACTCAATGACTGGCATTAAACTACCTGAAATTTACTTCACTTCTTTCAATTAAAACCTTAAGGACTTCCAGGAAAAGCAAGCTATTAACTTAGCCACAGTTAATGGCATTATTTAATAAACCAGTAGAGCTGATATACAAAAGACCTGCAGGAAGAAAACATAGAAGACATTATTTTCAGTGAAGAGAAATAAATACACAAAATTTCATGCTATCTAGAAAAGCAATGGGGGAAGACTCCATAGTCACATTCAGGTAAGGTACACCAGCTCCCAGCAACAGGAAATGATATCCATATCTTACAGCTAAGGAAAATGAGTCAATGCCTTGATAGATTTCAAAAAATTACATGAGGGTGTAACTGAAAATACTTTAATATAATCATGGATATGAATTAAGAGGTAAAGGGAATAAAACCCTACTAGATGTGGCACTAGTGGTAAAGAATCTGCCTGCCAATGGAGGAGACTCAAGAGACCCCAGTTCGATCCCTGGGTCAGGAAGATCCCCTGGAGTAGGAAGTGGCAACCCACTCTGGCATTCTTGCCTGGAAAATTTTATGGACAGAGGAGCCTGGTGGACCAAAGTCCATGGGGCTGCAAAGAGCTGGACACCATTTGTGAGCAACTGAACACAAAGAAAATGGGAGATACATCTCTCATTCAGTCTCTTTCTGTTTCCCTATCTATCTGTGTAAATACCCTACCTAAAGTAGCTTTAAATATAGAGATGTTTATAACATACATGTATAAAACATAAAATAAAATTTAAAGCATAAATTAAGGGTAAGAAAAAATAATATAATAAAAGCTGTATCTTGGGTGAAAATGAAACAAAATGCTATAAGCATGAAATCCTGAAATTCTCTCTCATCTGATTTTTGTAAACCTCAGCTAAGAGCTATTTCATTCTTGCTACTGATAAGGTCAAAAACCTGAGTCATCTTATGATGGTTCTTTCTCATAAGCCCATATCCAGCCAACTACAGACTTTTCCAGCTCTGCATTTAAAGCATGTTCAGAATTCCGCTTGTAGGATGGCTCAAAGGGTTTTTAGATGGAACTGGTCTCTGTGTAGCACACAATGGCTTGATGCACATTCATTGACCAAAATTCAGTCCCTGCTCAAACCTAACTTGCAGAAAGTTTAAAAATATGATCTAAATGTGTGTCCTGGAAAGGAGAATGTGGGTTTTCTGATTAATTAGCAGTCTGCGCCACATTTCTTTATGAATAGTTGGCTGATAAAGGGAAAGAAAGACAAAGGAAAGAAGGAAAAGAAAGAATAAAAGAGAGAAAGAAAGAAAAGAGATAGGGTAGGTAGGAGGGAGGGTGGGAAGAAGGGAGGGAAAAAAAAACAAAAAAACAAAAAACACCACTGAGACGAATACAGATACCTATGACTCGCCACATGGTGGCAGTGGCCAGAAATGGAGAACAGTTTTGTCACAGAATGATTTAGGGGTGGCCCTCAGGGATGCAGAAGACATTATCTTAGTGGGAAGAAATTGAAGGTGATATATTTCTTCTTGGCTTGGAAGGAAAACAGTATGTGGGGCATATCAAGAGGGACAAACAATTTAACACAATAGGAAATTGGAAGAAAAAATGTGTGGAGAATTTGTGGAAAAGGCTTTCTGGAGGAAATACACATTTATAACTCTCAAAATTACCCACAAGATGAGATGTATGAGGATCCTGAATGAATGCTTGCCAAAGGTCCTGTTTCCTGTAATAGTTATTTAAGAGATGACCTACAATATCTTCTACCAAGTGGATTATAATTAGTTCTTTTCCCTAGTCATGACAACATCTCCTCATGAGTAATGTTGCCAAGACAGCAGGGATGAAGTTTATACAAGGTTCAAAAACATGGACTTCCCTTCAATTTGCTGAAAGGGCTCAGGCCCCATCTCAAATGGATGGAGGGGGCAGCGATTATTATTCACTGGAACCTACACAGTGATGATAAAGAGTTGCCTTCCTTCACCATCCAGCTTCTACCTGCATTACCATCCATAGGCTGTAGTTAGTCTCTCAGAGTCACGGTATCTCACATAGCATTTCTTCTCAAGAAGGAAATCCTTTCAGGCTAATTAATTAAGGCAATGGGCTGATTATGAAGAGTTTTCTTAATCTTGCCGTGTTTTCTAAAATCAGAAATAGCTATCTTATAGAAAAAGTGAAATGGTTTACTAAAGATCAGTTCATGGTATCCTGTATTTTAAAAGATCTTGTAATAGTGGGATGTCATCCAACAGGATTTGCCTTTAAGAAGCTATGCATAAATGGTGCCATTATAGGATAGTTAGACTTGATCACTTTTACATTGACTGAACCACTCATGAATGTTGACTTCCTGTCTATGATGGACTTGTGTTTTAGAAAGTTTAGCATCTAAGAGAAGAAAGCTTCTACAAGGGGTCATGACAATACTCCCATTGAATTCCTAGTTATGATACCATTCTGCTGTTTGAGACTCTTTTTGCCACTGAATAAACAAAATGCCACTGAATCACCATGGCAGTGGCCAGAAATTGATCAGTGTTTCATTCCAGAAGGGGACTGTCCCCTGAGGGGTGGTCCTCAGGGATACCGAAGAAACAATATTCTCTTAGTAGGAAAAAGTTGATGATACAGCTCTTCTTTGCTTGGAAGGAAAAATAATGTGTGGGACATATCAACAGAGAAACAAACCAATTTAACACAATAGAAAATTGTGGGGAAAATGTGGAAAATTTGTGAAAAAGGCTTTCTAGAAAGGGAAGATTTTGGAGGCACAGTGATCAGTACTAATTATGAGGAAAGAGAATCACTGCTATCTACTTCTGCCTTACTGACTATGCCAAAGCATTTGACTGTGTGAATCACAACAAACTCTGGAAAATTCTCAATGAGATGGTAATACCAGACCACCTGACCTGCCTCCTGAGAAATCTGTATGCAGGTCAGGAAGCAACAGTTAGAACTGGACATGGAACAACAGACTGGTTCCAAATAGGAAAAGGAGTACGTCAAGGTTCTATATTGTCACCCTGCTTATTTAACTTATATGTAGAGTAGATTATGAGAAATGCTGGGCTAGATGAAGCACAAGCTGGAATCAGGATTACCAGGAGAAATATCAATAACCTCAGATATGCAGATGACACCACCTTTATGGCAGAAAGCTAAGAAGAACTAAAGAGGCCCTTGATGAAAGTGAAAGAGGAGAATGAAAGAGTTGGCTTAAAGCTCAACATTCAGAAAACTAAGATCATGGCATCTGGTCCATTATTTCATGGCAAATAGATGGGGAAAGAATGATAACAGTGAGAAACTTTATTTTGAGGGGCTCCAAAATCATTGCAGATTGTGACTGCAGCCAGGAAATTAAAAGACGCTTACTCCTTGGAAGAAAAGTTATGACCAACCTAGACAGCATATTAAAAAGCAGAGACATTACTTTACCAACAAAGGTCCATCTAGTCAAAGCTATGGTTTTTCCAGTAGTCATGTATGGATGTGAGAGTTGGACTATAAAGAAAGCTGAGCACTGAAGAACTGATGCTTTTGAATTGTGGTGTTGGAGAAGACTCTTGAAAGTTCCTTGGACTGCAAGGAGATCCAATCAGTCCATCCTAAAGGAGATCAGTCCTGGGTGTCCATTGGAAGGACTGATACTGAAGCTAAAGCTCCTGTACTTTGGCCACCAGATGTGAAGAGCTGACTCGTTTGAAAAGACTCTGATGCCGGGAAAGACTGAAGGTGGGAAGAGAAGGGGACGACAGAGGATGAGGTGGTTGGATGGCATCACTGACTCAATGGACATGAGTTTGAGTAAATTCTGGGAGTTGGTGATGGACAGGGAGGTCTGGTGTGCTGCAGTCCGTGGGGTCACAAAGAGTCGGACATGACTGAGCAACTGAACTGAAGTGAACAGTAGAAAGGGGGTGCATGTGTCTGGAAATGAAGAGATACTTTAGACCACTTCCTAATACTCCCATGACCACCAAAACTTTGAAGAAGTCTAAGGGTTCAAGCCCACCAGATTTAATCATACTTTTAGATAAAGAACTTTAACTTCAATGCTAGCTGAGAAATATGTAGTGGAGAAAGAATGTTGTAAATGCAAACAGTAGCCGAGTAAAGAGTTGCAGAACCAAGAATAATTGCAGTTCATCACAGACATAATCATTCTATTTGTATATACCTAGCTCTTCCTCTCTCTTAATTTCTCTTTCTCTGATATATAAGCTGTGTTATTGATAGCTAGGCTAATTTTAGTGCTCATATTTTCTGCTTTTAAGCTAAGGTTCTGGAAGTCCTTTAGGACATCTAGACACTAGAGATGGACAACTAGAGATGCAAACAATGGGTTCATAAGACATGGTCTTTGCTTCTAGAGAGAGAGTTAACATGTCTTAAATTCTGCATATATAGACATACTTTGTAAGACTGAGACATGATGCTTTTGTCAGTTTATTGTCTAAAAGTTAAGCTAGGTAAATTGTGTATAGTCAGTTTTCTACACAAAAGTGTTGACTACAGAATATGCTGAAAACTGGCTCTCTATATGCTTTAACCTCAGAAAATATAAATAAAATTGTAAGATTCTTTTGTAGCTGGAATTTCACGCATGCCCTAGCTTGCTTCAAACAGATGTTTCTGCAAGAATTCACACAAAGCTTGCAGGTGAAACTGACACAGTTATCTTCAAAATCCAAGGGGTAGGGGTATCGGTCCTTTCATGGAAGGTGGGAAATACTCTTGATTTCTAGTTTCATTGATTAGCAGAACAGAATCTGCAGAAACAACTCCTTAGTGTGGGTCATCATTTCTGCTGGATCTGTGTTCTCCAAAATTCTTTTTCTGCATGTCCTCCCAATTCTGTGAGATATCTTATACTTTACAAATTATATATTAGACATCACAGATTGCTTAGCCAGATGTAACAAAAGTAAGAAGAAATGTATGGAAATAATCACCAAATTTAGAATACAGGCTACTTTTAGGAGTAGTAAATAGGGTCTTTGTATTGATATCTGCTTTATGTATTAAACTGCATAGTGGTTATGCCTAATGCAACTTTAGAGCAGAATCAGAATGAAGTGTCAGAACAAACCTGGTAAATGTAGAACATTCCAAAAAGAAAAAATAGCAAGTTAAAGGGATCCTGTGGGAAGTATATTTGTTAGGTTTAGGAACATGAAAGCCTGTGTAGCTGGCATGTGCTAGAAAATGGTCAGCCCCATAGAGCAGGCCACGTGAGATAGGCGGATCATGACAAAGTCTTTTACACTTAGGGATCATGCGATGGAAACACACGCAAACGTTTTGAACAGAGGAACGTCTGGATCTAATATCTGTTTTCAGTGATCACTATGCCATGTTCCAGAGTATATTTTGTTGAGGTACAGGGAGCTCATTGGGAGGCAGTTGCAGTGTCCAAACAAAAGATGACAGTGTTGGAATTGAGTGATGGCTGTAGAGATTTTGAGATATTAGCATATTCCTACATACTCTGAAGTTTCTCATAACAAACTAGTAGGGAAGAAATAACTTTAAAAATATGAGATTGAGATCTTGAGATATTCCCTACATTGAGAGAGTATGAAATTCAAAGCAAACCAAATTATGGACAAAGATTAAACTATAAAATATAAATGGTAAAACACCAATGGAAATATGGATGCATTAAAAACAATCTGAGGTTGCTGAGAGACTTACTAAGCAGAAAGACAATAGTAAAGGAAATAATCAGCAAAGAGAAATTTAAAACTTTTATATATTAGGAGTACTAAAAATTAAGAGGTGAATATCAGGCATGTAAGAATATCTGAAATATTTATAATGAAATGTTCATGTTAGTCTCTAGTTAAAGAAATACCTTCCAGCTTGTTCAGTCCCTTTTATAAATTTTTTTCCCTCTCCTGGCATCTTTCCTCTATTGATCTGGCCATGGTTTATACCCCTCATCAAGAGACATTATTACAGTTATTACCTCACAACTCTAGTTCTTTTGTTCTTCTCATTTAAATTCCTTGGCACACCAACAATCTTAGAGAATCTAACCAATTATATGTCTCCATGCTGAACATTGCTAGAGAAAATAACACACACATTAGGGTGGGTTAGCTCATGAATATGATAAATAATGAATATTTATCACCCACAATAAATGATCATTCAACAGTATGCAGTATTATTTACTCCATTTTTCAATTAGCAATGTGGTATGAACATTTATGTGCTTCCCCGGTAGCTGAGCTGGTAAAGAATATGCCTGCAATGCAAAAGAACTGGGTTTGATCCCTGGGTTTGGAAGATCCCCTGGAGGAGGGCACGGCAACCCACTCCAGTATTCTTGTCTGGAGAATCCCCACAGACAGAGGAGTCTGATGGGATTGCAAAGAGTCAGACATGACTGAGCGACTAAGCACAGCACAGCGTGAACATTTATACAAGTTAATAAATTCAAGTATATGAATGTATGGGGGACTAGAAGGCAATTAGCAAACCTATTATCTCATTCATATATTTTGATTCCAAAACTGGACTACTAAAATACAAATGTAATGAATAATCCTATGTCAAAGTATTGCTTTAGCAAACATTATTAAAAGTGGAAATATGTCACAAGGAATATAAAACATTTAAGGCTTCTTATGTATATTTCAAAGTTTCAATCTATTTCCTAGAGGTGAATGACAGCTCCTATACTGTTTTTTGTTGGTTTTCTAATTTATGAATCTTTTAAAATGTTGCCATCTGAATTTAAAATGCTGCTATTTGTATCTTAGTCCACTTGGGCTGCTGTAACACAGTACCACAGGCTGGATGTTTTATAAACGATAGAAATGCCGTGTCTCATGGTCAGGTGAGGGCTCTCTTCCAGGTTGCAGACTTCTCATGATGTTCCTACATGGTGAATGTGGGGAGGGAGCTCTGCAGGCTCTCTCTCCTCTCTCTGTCTTTTTGGCTGCACTGCTTGGCTTTTGGTATCTTAGTTTCCAGATCAGGGATTGAAGCCAGGCACCTGCAATGAAAACACTGAGTACTAACCACTAGATCACCAGAGAATTCCCAAAGATCTCTTTTTTTCAGAGAAGTAATCCTCTTCATGAAGTCTCCATCCTCATAATCATATCACCTCCCCCAAACCCAAACTTCTAAATCACATTGGGGTTTAGAATTCCAATGTGAATTTAGGGGGGACACAAACAGTCAAACAGTAATTATAATATTTTAATTGTATACTTCTTAAATAGTAACATAACTGTCACATTTAAATAATATTGCTTGATTTATATGGCTTTATTTACTTCAATATAAGGAAAATGTTAAAAACACTGGGATTTAATGCTATTATAAATGAATGTTATTTCTTATGATTTCCCTACTTATTGCATTTTTTCTGCCAAAAATATCTTCCTTTTAAAATTAGGGGAAAAATACAATTTAAGAAAATTCAGTTTTGTTTTCCTATTTAAAGAATACTTCTTGTGGACATTTAGTTTTTGATGTTAATGTCATTAAATAATTTGGGAGACAAATTGAGAAAGTTATCATTTAAAAAGGAAATAAATTACAAAAGCATAATGGTTTTAATATAACATATAAAATAAAACCCATTCTAAAAAATTCAAATTATGTAGGCCTTCTGAATATGTCTTACATAAATTAAAGTATGTCATATTTAAAGAGATTAGTGTTAAAGAAATCATAGCTATCTCTATATGTGAATATACAGATATGTATATTTGTGTGTGCGTATCTGTGTATATATATGAAGGGATGATTAAGTTTCAAGGGAGTGAGAAGCATAAAGAATGAAAATGAACCCATAATAGGGAGTCCACAAAGAAGTGAGAAGAAGGAGTTCAGAACCTTAAAAGGTAATGGCAAAGAAGAGAAAATATATACCTTCAACCTCTGGTCAGTATTTATCTTAGATAGATAAGTTAGTTCTTGAAAACATCATGATAGGAATGGCTTTCAATTCTTGGTCAGTTCAGTTGCTCAGTCGTATCCGATTCTTTGTGACCCCAGAGACTGCAGCATAGCTGGCTTTCCTGACCGTCACCAACTCCTGGAGCTTGCTCACACTCATGTCCACTGAGTCAGTGATGACACCCAACCATCTCATCTGCTGTCGCCCCTTCTCCTCTTGCCTTCAATCTTTCCCAGCATCAGGGTCTTTTCCAGTGAGTCAGTTCTTCACATCAGGTGGCCAAGTATTAGAGTTTCAGCTTCAACAGCAGTCCTTCCAATGAATATTTAGGACTGATTTCCTTTACGATGGACTGGTTGGATCTCCTTGCAGTCCAAGGGACTCTTAAGAGTCTTCTCCAACACCACAGTTAAAAGCATCAATTCTTTGGTGCTCAGCTTTCTTTATAGCCCAACTCTCACATCCATACATGACCACTGGAAAAACCATAGCCTTGACTAGATGGAACTTTGTTGGCAAAGTAATGTCTCCGTTTTTCAATATGCTATCTAGGTTGGTCGTAACTTTCCTTCCAAGGAGCAAATGTCTTTTAATTTCATAGCTGCAGTCACCATCTGCAGTGATTTTGGAGCTCAGAAAAATAAAGTCAGCCACTGTTTCCACTGTTTCCCCATCTATTTGCCTTGAAGTGATGGGACTGGATGCCATAATCTTAGTTTTCTGAATGTTGAATTTTAAACCAGCTTTTCACTCTTCTCTTTCACTTTTGTCAAGAGGCTCTTTAGTTCATCTTCAATTTCTGCCATAAGGATGGTATCATCTGTGTATGTGAGGCTATTGATATTTCTCCCAGCAATCCTGATTTCAGCTGTCCTTCATCCAGCCCAGCATTTCTCATGATGTACTCTACATATAAGTTAAATAGGCAGGGTGACAATATACAGGCTTTATGTACTCCTTTCCTGACTTGGAACCAGTCCAGTGTTCCATGTCCAGTTGTAACTGTTGCTTCTTGACTTGCATACAAATTTCTCAAGAGGCAGGTCAGGTGGTCTGGTATTCCCATCTCTTGAAGAACTTCCCACAGTTTGTTGTGATCTACATAGTCAAAGGCTCTGGCACATTCAATAAAGCAGAAGTAGATGTTTTTCTGGAATTCTCTTTTTTGATGATCCAGTGGATATTGGCAATTTGATCTCTGGTTCCTCTGCCTTTTCTAAATCCAACATGAACATATGGATGTTCATGGTTCATGTATTGTTTAAGCGTGGCTTGCAGAATTTTGAGCATTATTTTGCTAGCGTGTGAGGTGAGTGCAATTGTGTGGTAGTTTGAACGTTCTTAGACATTCATTGCCTTTCTTTGGGACTGGAATGAAAACTGACCTTTTCCAGTCCTGTGGGCACTGCTGAGTTTTCCAAATTTGCTGGCATATTGAGTGGAGCAATTTCACAGCATCATCTTTCAGGATTTGGAATAGCTCAACTGGAATTCCATCACCTCCACTAGCTTTGTTCATAGTGATGCTTCCTAAAGCCCACTTAACTTCACACTCAAGGATGTCTGGCTCTAGGTAAGTGATCACACCATCGTGACCCAGATAACTGGGTCATGAAGATCTTTTTTGTGTAGTTCTTCTATGTATTCTTGTCACCTCTGCTTAATATCTTCTGCTTCTTTTAGGTCCATAAAATTTCTGTCCTTTATTGTGCCCATCTTTGCGTGAAATGTTCCCTTAGTATCTCTAATTTTCTCAAAGACATCTGTAGTTTTTTCCATTCTATTGTTTTCCTCTATTTCTTTGCTGAAGGAGGGAGGCTTTCTTATGTCTCCTTGCTATTTGGAACTCTGCATTCAAATGTGTATATCTTTCCTTTTCTCCTTTGTCTTTAGCTTATCTTCTTTTCTCAGCTATTTGTAATTCTTGTATTCATAATAATTCATAATAAAACTTTTGTGAATGTATAGGCTGCCAGACTCCTGTCCTAGTGATTCTCCAAATACTGGAGTGGGTTTCCATTTCCTTCTCCAGGGGAACTTCCCACACTTTCCATCCCAGGAATTTAATGCAGATTCCCACATTGTATGGAGATGCTTTACTGACTGAGCTATGCAGGAAGCTACTTTTAATTCTTAATTCTCAGCTACTTGTAATTCTATTTGTAATTTCTCAATTCTTGGAAAAACTTAATAATTATAATGTAACAAAAATCCCCTCATGTATTATTTCATTATTTGGAGTAGCAAAAAAGTGCTGGAGTGTCTGCCAGCACTTATGTAATAAGGACATTCCATGGTTAGTTTTGACTTCACTATCCTATCTTGGACTTTAACTTGGTTGTCATTTGGATGTTACCAAGTTTAGAGACAACTTGGACTATAATACAAAGCTTGCTGGAAAAATAAACCCCTTAAATTTTTCCCTTTCCTCTAAAACTAGAGATGCTGTTACCAAAAAAAAGTGGTTTTTTATTAACCCTATAGGTACTTGATTAGTGAGTATTGCATTCATAAAATTTTTATTCCCCTCACATTTTTATTCAGAATCTCAGCAAGTCCATATCTTGGCAACCAGCAGATCTGATTTGTTTTTAGAACAAAGGAGGCTCGGTAGCTAGAATAGCTGGGCATTTATGGAATCTGTTAAGTCTCATAATTGACAAATGTTGCTTCATCAATCACAAGCAGGCCACAGTCCCAGAATCCATTCTCCACAGGCCATTCTGAAGAGATAAATTACTGCTATTTTTGTAGCATGGTCTTACAATAGCTCAATGAGCTGATTTAAAAACCTTTAAAATACCACAACCAAACCACATGCTAAATTTATAAAGATGAATTAAAGTTTGATTTATAGCTTTTAAATGTATACTCCAGGTAGGAGTACTTCAAGGAAATGCAGCAATGGACACTTGCCATCGTCCAAGAACATGAAGAAAATTTTCTACCTAAATGATCTAAATCATTGATTTTGGAATTCATTCCAGGTTTTATTCTCCTCCTAGCAGATATATTATCTGATTACATTTTAGGCTAGTACTAACATAAATTTCTACCCCTTGAGCATACCTAAGTGTTGGGAGAATAGACAGGCATGAAGGATAAATAGACTGAGTCTTCATCCATTCTGTTCTTTCTTTCCTTCTCCAACCTCTATTTATCCTTTCTCCTTTCTTTACTCTTTGACACTCTTCTTATTTATTCATTCCTTCTTCACTTTTCTATATGCTCATTCCTTATTTCCTTTTTCATTCATTTTCTGAATGTTTTCTTCTTTATCTGAGGGAAAACCCCTTGCCTTGTGATGTGACCTCTGCGTTGGAAGCTTTTGAGCTACTTTCCGTGCTCAGTTAAGTTTAGTGTCCTACTAATCAGATTGGAGCGTGGCCTGTAATATAAGTTTAGTACAAA
The DNA here is from genome assembly GCF_000754665.1 of Bison bison bison. Classification (NCBI taxonomy): domain Eukaryota; kingdom Metazoa; phylum Chordata; class Mammalia; order Artiodactyla; family Bovidae; genus Bison; species Bison bison. The sequence goes on along the minus strand of NW_011495056.1, from coordinate 1,259,022 downwards.
TAATTAATATTTTGAATAGTGAATGGAAACGAACTATTAGAAGGTAAGTTGTGCATGTTTAGCCGCTTAAATCGTGTCTTCCTCTTTGTGACCCTATGGTCTGGACCATAGCCCACCAGGCTCCTCTGTCCATGGGATTCTCCAGGCAAAAATACTGGAGTGGGTTGCCATGCCTTTCTCCAGGGGAATCTTCCCAACCCAGGGATCAAACTCCTGTCTCTCAATCTCCTGCCTGGGCAGGCAGGTCCTTTATCATGACTAGTGCCACCTGGGAAGCCAGCCGCTCGGGAAGGTAGGCTACAAGAGGATAAATATTTTATTTTACTAATGGTAAATTTCTAGTGATTCTTTGGTGTGTGGTAGGGAAAAAAATCAAAAGAGTAGAAGCCAAAGAGTTTTAGATCAGGGAATTTGACGATGGCATAATATCATTTTGGAAATTAAATCTGGATATCTAGAATTTAATTTTTGCTTGGTTGTTTAAAGTAGTCTAGGATTGGACTTTCTGAAATGGTGTCATATTTCCATTAAGAGGCAATGAACTAAAATCACTATAGACAAATGTAATGCAAACTGCAATAGAATTAAGAAAAGGGCATAAAGTTCTGACATAGAAATTTAGAAAGATGGTAACAATAACCCTGTATACGAGACAGCAAAAGAGACACTGATGTATAGAACAGTCTTTTGGACTCTGGGAGAGGGAGAGGGTGGGATGATTTGGGTGAATGGCATTGAAACATGTATAACATCATATATGAAACGAGTCGCCAGTCCAGGTTCAATGCATGATACTGGGTGCTTGGGGCTGGTGCACTGGGAGGACCCAGAGGGATGGTATGGGGAGGGAGGAGGGAGGAGGGTTCAGGATGGGGAACACACGTATACCTGTGGCAGATTCATTTTGATATATGGCAAAACCAATACAATATTGTAAAGTTAAATAAAATAAAATTTAAAAAATAAAGAATATGCTAATCACAGAAAAAAAAGAAATTAAATCTGTCTAGAAGGATGAGAAAAGAATTTCACAGGGAAAATAACATGCGAGTTCAAACTTTAAAAAGAAGTAAGAATTCATTGGCTACAGAAGGAAAATGTGCTTGCCGAGAAAGTGAATAGCAAATAAGTGATGTACATTGGATGAGATTTTTTTCCTGATGCTCCGGAATTACTGAATATTACGTCCCTTCTCCATTGCTAAGGCTCACTGATAGCAAAAAAAAAAAAGAAAGAAAGAAAGGTCTACCAGAATTGGTTTCCTCTGGCTGGCTTTCCAATTATATTTGGGGAAGACTATGTTGGGAGTGAGTATGGTAGCCAAAGTCACTGGGTTTTTATATGGGTGGCATTGAAGCAGCTTAAACACTCCTCTTGGAGGGGCAAAGCAATCCTTGAATGATTCTCAGGAATAGGGTAGATGCTATACGAAAAAATGTGCTTCAGATAGGAAAGGAATTTGATGCTTATAGGTGAGCTGCAAACTCCATCCTAATTAAGTAATGCCTCCCTCCACCCACCGCCCCCCTCACCACCTCTTTTCTTTCTGTCCTCAAACATGAAGGATGCTGAATTTAGAAGGGAAGAAGTCAAGAAAGTAAAAGAGCTGAAGAGCCCTCTTAAGCACAGACATAGTTTGCGCTGGGTTTGGGGAATAGTTTAGAACAGGATAAGAGATTGGCGTTTAAAGGGGAATGGACTAATTTTAAAAGCAGAAAATGATTATGCATTTATGTAAGCTGCCTAGCTGGGATGAAAAAGTGGAATTTGATATATTTTAGTTTGGGGAAATAATTGGAAGAAATACAAAATTTTCATATCAATATATCCAGATAATTGAGGTTGCTCCAAAACCAGATGATTTGAATGTGTGAAAACACCGGTATAAAAGAGCATAGTGTATTCCAGGTAAATAGATTGGAATGACTAGAAATCAGAGGATGTGCTGGGAAAGCTGAGAGATGCAGCTGGAAAGTTATTCAGGGATTTCCACTCTGTCTTTAAAATTTGAATTTTTTTTGTGGAGAATCTCTTAAAAGCTGTTATATGTGAAAATGACATGATCAGTTTTTCACTATGAAAATATTGAATGCTGATAAATTTATTTTAATCAGTCAACAGCTGAAACTCAAGTTAAACTTTAGGAAATATGTTTTGGGAGGCATGTTAATAATATGGATTTTATACAGCTTATGCAAAATGGAAACATGAAGAACTAAAAATCATGTAACATGAGATTTTCTAGAGTAGGTGATATTCAATTTGGGCTTGAAATACTGGTAGAATTTTCATAGATAGAAATAAATTCAAAGCTGGTAAAGGGGAACAGGAAATAATGAAGCTTTATTTAGGGGTAATTGATTCAATTTGCCAGAAAATAGAAGGCATATAGTAAGATAATTACATAATGTATTGTCCAAAATGGGATGCTTTTGAAAAGAAAAAGGGGAATCAATTATGCTGAGGAAAACAGATGTAAACAGGACTTATGGTCAGAAATCTAGAAGTGTGGTCACCTATATGTAGGAGTCAGCAAAGATACTAAAGAAAGAGTGTGAACAATCCTCAATTCAACTGTCAGGCTTGTACCTCCAGCAAAAGGGACACATAGAAGAAGTTCTACCAAAAGAGCCCTTTCCTGGGGTTTCCCTGGTGGTCCACTGGAAGTTTCCGCTTTCCCAATTCAGAAGACTTGGGTTTGCTCCCTGGTCAGGGAACTAGATCCCACATGTCATAACTAAAGATCCCATGTGTCTCAACGAAAACTGCAGATCCATGTACTGCAACTATGACGCAGCAAAGTCAATTATATAAATAAATAAAAATAAATGCTAAAAATATAATTTTAAAAAACAAACAAAAAAGAGCACTTTTTTAAAATTAATGGAATACAAGGATCAGTTAAGCATCCTACATTTTAATCTATGAAGGCATAAGAGCCTGAATAATGGTGACAACAAGAAGTCAAAGGGTTCCAGAAAGAATTAATAAAGCGAACAAAGCAGTCCAGTTATCAATTCTATGTGGCTGCTAAAATTATAGGTGGAATCAAACATGACTTAAATATTGTGAGAGTTTGAACTAAATTCTTCTTGTGGATACAAAGAAAAGTGGATGGAATTGAGTGATTATTAGTTCAGTGTTATATAATAATTCGACTTGGGAATTTCTGAGTTAAATAACCCAAGAGTTTTCCTTTTTCTCTTCCTTTGTTTCATTTTCTTTACATCACAGGACTCCTCAAAGCCTTAATTCACTAATGAACATTGAGAATTTTTAATTTGAAAAATTACAAATTACAAATTTGTAATAGAATAGTGAAACTTACAATTATTCACTACAAAGCATGAATAAATGGAATAGCAATTCCAAAGTGACAGACTAGTTTGCACCAAAGCAAGACTAGTTTTCAGGTCTCCTGATTCTCAGTTCCATAGCTTTTTCTTTTCTACTCAGTTGAAGCAATAACAGTGAATGAGGACTTAAGATATTAAGTAGACAGTGGTAAGACGGTAGAAAAGCCTGAATCTTCAGTAAAAGAAAGAAAGTAATGCCCTAACACAAGGACCAATATGTTCAAGGCTCTGCCGTGACCTAAATGGAAAGATCGAGAAAAGCGGGGGTCCATGTATACTTTCAGCTGACTCACTCTGCTCTACAGCAGCAACTAACACAACTTCGTAAAGCAACTCCAGTAAAAAGTTTTAAAAGATCTGAACAAGAAGAGTTTCTAGGAGAGCTGTCTTAGACTATTTAGGCTTCTAAAACAAAGCAAACGGGGTGGCTGATAAACACTGTGTGTGTGTTAAGTCGCTTCAGTCGTCTCCAACTCTTAGTGACCCAAGGACTGTAATCCTCCAGGCTCCTCTGTCCATGGCATTCTCTCTAGACAAGAATACTAGAATGGGTTGTCATGCCCACCCTAAGGGGATCTTCCCGACCCAGGGATTGAACCTGCTTTTCTTATGTCCCCTGCATTGACAGGAGGGTTCTTTACCACTAAAAACCACCTGGGAAGCCCCTTATAAACAATAGAACTGTATTTTTCACAGCTTTGGAGGTTGAAGCCTTAGAGCAGGGGACATAAACATGCAAGTATGAGGAGTTAAATTTCAGTGCAAAGATATACCAAAAGCAACAGGTTATTAAACCAAGAACACAGCAAATGTTGAGAAGGAGGGATTATGAAATCTGACAGGTAGAAATTACAAATAGCTGAGATGAGAATACACAGAAAGGAAAAGTGGATTAAAGTTCAACAGTGTACTATATAAAGTTGTTCAACACTGAATAATTTAAAATTTTATAAATGAAGTATATTACAGGAAATCTTAAAAGTTTTATGTAAAAATTGGTACCCATATAATGAATAATTTAAAATAAATGTAAAGATAATAGATAATCCAATTACAGCTATGTCAGTAAAATATTCAGTTCAATTCAGTCGCTCAGTCGTGTTTGACTCTTTGCAACCCCATGAACTGCAGCACACCAGGCCTCCCTGTCCATCACCAACACCTGGAGTCCACCCAAACCCATGTCCATTGAGTAGGTGATGCCATCCAGCCATCTCATCCTCTGTCGTCCCCTTCTCCTCCTATCCCCA
>NW_011495056.1:1230536-1254316 GCF_000754665.1 Bison bison bison | reverse complement strand
GTTCTTTGCATCAGGTGGCCAAAGTATTGGAGTTTCAGCTTCAACATCAGCCCTTCCAATGAACACCCAGGACTGATCTCCTCTAGGATGGGCTGGTTGGATCTCCTTGCAGTCCAAGGGACTCTCAAGAGTCTTCTTCAACACCGCAGTTCAAAAACATCAATTCTTCGGTACTTAGCTTTCTTTATAATCCAATTATCACATCCATACATGACTACTGGAAAAACCATAGACTTGACTAGATGGACCTTCATTGGCAAAGTAATGTCTCTGCTTTTGAATATGCTATCTAGGTTGGTCATAACTTCCCTTCCAAGGAGTAAGTATCTTTTCATTTCATGGCTGCAGTCACCATCTGCAGTGATTTTGGAGCCCAGAAAAATAAAATCAGCCACTGTTTCCACTGTTTCCCCGTCTATTTGCCATGAAGTGATGGGACCAGATGCTTTGATCTTAGTTTTCTGAATGTTGAGCTTTAAGCCAAATTTTCACTCTCCTCTTTCACTTTTGTCAAGAGGCTCTTAAGTTCTTCTTCACTTTCTGCCATAAGGGTGGTGTCATCTGCATATCTGAGGTTATTGATATTTCTCCCGGCAATCCTGATTCCAGCTTGTGCTTCCCCCAGCCCAGCATTTCTCATTACTGCCTTTATTAAAAGATCTTTGCTTCCCTTGTGTCTCAGCTGTTTAAAAGAATCCGCCTGCAATGCGGGAGAGCTGGGTTCAATCTCTGGGTTGGGAAGATCCCCTGGAGAAAGGAAAGGCTACCCACTCTAGGATGCTGGCCTACAGAATTCCATGGACTGTATAGTCCACAGGGTCACAAAGAGTCAGACACGGCTGAGCAACTTTCACTTTTCACCTTTATTCAGAAAACCAAGAAATATTTGCCTATTAAAGTTATGCAGATATTTTAAGTGAAGGCATTTTCACTTCCTTTAGCTTGTTTTAACTATAATTGCCAACATAGTATTTGCACAAAGTATTTTTTACTATTTTGCATAATAATCTGATATTCCTGGATTTATAATTGTTCAAGTGCCTTCAAAATGCTTAGTAAGTCATCTAATCTATCTGGGATCAACAGTTCTGTTCCTATTATCTAAACATATCCCATAATAGACAGGTAAATGGTCAGAACATAGTTCTTTCATCTTCAAATCATGACTATATTCAGCATTATATAGTTTATTCTATAATACATAAGTGATACAAAATAGATTGGTTGGATTAATATCAGCCATCTTTTTATCAGAGTAAAATAAAAAACAAATTCTACAGTGTAAGACTAATAAAAAGAATGATTTAATTCACAACGGTCTTTCACAGGCATACTTTCCATCAATAAGTACAGAGGAAACTGCATCCATTATAAAGGAGAATTGACCTTTCTTAGACAAGCTTGGTGTTTATTACCTGAATTAGAACTCTAATGTACTAGCCACTACTTACTTGAAAAAAATTTATTTGAAATTAATACATCACACTCTTGTCTTCTTCTTGGATCAATTTCCTATTAGTATAATTTATTTTTGTTTATAGACTAGTATTAATTGAGCAAACTGTTACTCTGAAATGATGATGAGCATAGTAATTCATATAAATAGGCCAATGTTTTCATTTTAATGAGATAATAGAATACAATGTCTATTCCGCTAGCACAATTCAATGTATATTTGGATAGATTTCGAGAAAGAGAAGACCAGCTTCATAAATAATTATCTTATGAGAGCAAAAAATAATCTTTTAAACTTGTAACAGGGCAGGAAACAAATGATAGTGAGAGACTCGTTTCATATATGAGCTCAGCTTTGGTTAGGGCACTGGCCCGTTAAACCCTGTGATTGAAAAAGGAGATATATGGATTTTGTCCCTAAAAGCATTTAAAAGCAATATTACAGCTTCCCTGGTAGCTCAGCTGGTAAAGCATCGGCCTTCAATGCATGAGACCCCCATTCTATTCCTGGGCCAGGACAATCCTCTGGAGAAGGGATGGACTACCCACTCCAGTATTCTTGGGCTCTCCTGGTGGCTCAGCTGGTAAAAGATTTGCCTACAATGTGGGAGGCCTGGGTTTGATCCCTGGGGTGGGAAGATTCCCTGGAGGAGGGCATAGCTACCCACTCCAGTCCTCTGGCATGGAGAATTCTATGGACTGTACAGTCCATGGGGTTGCAAAAGTCACACACGACTGAGTCACTTTCACTTTTCAGTTAGGACACTGGCTCATTTAAACATTGCGATTAAAAAAGGAGATGCATGGTTTTTGTCCCTAAAGGTATTTAAAAGCAATGTTATTTTTAAGAAGAAAGTACTTGCCAAGATCTGGATGGTCATGAAAAGATTTTATAGAAGAGATTTAACTTGAACTAATATTTTATACCTCTAATCCTTCACTAAGTATCTCCTGAGATTCCTGTAGTTCAACTTCATTAGAACCTCTAAAGGAACAGTTAAGCAGTGTAATAGTTAATATACTTGTTTTCAGTTACTTATGGGAGTGTCTTTAGCATTTTGGTAAGTGGTATAAGGACTTGTCAGTTACAATCAGCCTAGTTGCTAGTTTCAAATCCCGACCTGATCACATCCTGTGGTAAAATTGCCTAACCAATCTAAACCTCAGTTTCCTCATCTGTAAACTAGGGATTATCGTAGTAACTACCTCAAAGGGGTGTAGTGAAAATTAAGTAGGTTATTATATATAAAGTTCACAGCAAAAGACCCTGAAAATAAGATTAAAATGTGTATTGAATGCTTACTATTACTACTACTTCTACTAGTACTTCTAAGCATCTGCCTGCAATGCGGGAGACCCACGTTCAATCCCTGGGTTTGGAAGATCCCCTGGAGAAGGAAATGGCAACCCACTCCAGTATTCTTGCCTGGAGAATCCCATGGATGGAGGAGCCTGGCGGGCTACAGTCCATGGGGTTGCAAAGAGTCGGACACGACTGAGCGACTTCATTTCACTTCACTTCTACTAGTACTAGTGCTATACTACCTAGGGAACTATTTATTGCAGTTTGAGCTGAAAGTTATTTTATTTTTTTTCCTCTCAAGTAGAGCAAGTTTCAAAGAACACCCATCCTCATCCGAGTTATATTTTAAAGAGGCTCTAAAAAATGTCCTCATAAGTATGCTTATTCTCCCTTTGCTATGAAATTCAAAGTTCATGATACAGAAAATCCATATGCTTGGATGCAGTTGACTTGGAGGTCAAAAATGCATCCCATGAGATGTTTAAACTGTATTTGAGAAAGAATTTAAGCTAGTACAGACAGGACTAGAGAGGTAAAATTTTCTAAAGATGTAATGTTTGCACAATAACATTTAAAAAACTAGTCATACTGAGTTAAGTAAATCAGACAGAGAAAGAAAAATATTATGTGGCATTCTGTATCTGTGGAATCTAAAAAGAAATGATACAAATGACTTACTTACAAAACAGAAATAAACTCACAGACTGAGAGAATGAACTTATGGGTTGCTCAGGGGAAGAATGGGAGGAAAGGATAGTTAGGGAGTTTGGGATGGACAAGTACACACTGCTGTGTTTAAATTGGATAACCAACAAAGACCTACTATATAGCACGTGGGACTCTACTCAGTGTACTGTGGCAGTCTCCATGGGAGGGGAGTTTAAGAGTGAATGAACACTTGTATATGTGCGGTTGAATCCCTTTGTTGTTCACCTGAAATTATCACACTGTTAAGTGGTTGTACCCCAATACAAATTTAAAAGTCTAAAAAACATGGTTAGTAACCAACTGCTGCTAATGAATATTGAGAATCTCTGGGAACTGAAGCTGGGAAAGCAGCATGATACCAGCTCAAGGCATTATTTGGATTCTAAGGTGTAACAGAACAAAAATAACATGAATAACGTTCATTGGGTGATTACTGCATGCCATGCACTCATGATGACCCCCAAAAATGATGTACTATTTTTATATCCAGAAAGAATCAAAAAGAATACGGAGTCTGGAAGACTTTAGTCACTCACCTAAAAATAAACATCTAAGAGTCAGGACTAGAATCAAATGGAGGCAGTCTAATCCAAGAGCCAGCCTCCTTATCTGTATTTTCTAGTACACATACATTTCACAATTTTATTTTAAATTTATTTTTATAGATTTTTGGCAAACAAATAAGTTTTTGAGGAAAGAAATAAAAGCACATTTATGGCTGTAGATTGAGAAATAGGAGATAAATGCTTAAAAGCAGAGAGTTTCATTATTTATTTACTCATTCTAGACCATGGAAATACAGTGGGGCATGCCCTGTATTTTCCTGAAACTTACAGTTTAATGAATGTGAAGACATAGAATAGCACAGACACACCTTGATTTATATTAGTGAACATTGCCAAAGGAATTAACCTTTTTCCACAAGAATGTTTAAACAAGGAAGGTTTTTTTTACTCTTGATATAAACTGAAAAGCTTTTCTGATACATCTCCTGGAAGGAATAAGTGGGATTTGATTGTTTTCAACTGAGATTAGAGGAGATAAGGCATTTAGGAAAGTGAAATTCAGTTCAAAATGTAATTGATACAGCACATTCTAACAAACAAGATGTATTTTTACTATAATTTAACAATCTTTGTTTTTATACATTGAGAAGATGCTTAAATGTCTTTGGGTTAGGTTTTTGCTTTTGATTTTATAAAGCACCACTCAAAAAAATGCTTGAAATCACTACATATTTTAAGGTTTTCAGCAGTTTAGAATAATTACCACCATATAATCGACAATCTATATAATAAGGAATATTAACACCCAGCACCATGACAACTTAATAGCCATTTGTATTTCACTTTGTTGGCCACAAGTTGAAATAGTCAGAAGAAAAGTATTGGAGTTCCAAAATCAATTACGAAAATCAGTGATCTTTCAGAACAAGAAAGGAAAATAAAACAAAAGGAATTTTAATTATGAATCTTAATTCTGATGAACAGGATGACCTCTCTCAATAGCATTTTATATATTTTATTTTGCCAAGTTCACATATTCTCCCTATATTCTCTAATAGACAAAAAAACTGTTGACAACAATTGACTTTTGGACTTCTCCAGTGGACCAGTGGGTAAAACACTGTGATTTCACTGCAGGGGCCATGGGTTTGATCCCTGACCAGGGAAGTATGCATGCTGTGTGGGACAGTCAAAAACAAACAAACAAACCCACAAACCCAAAACAGTTGACTTTTATTAGTTGGGGGTGAGGGTATTCTGGCTAACTTGATTAAATCTAGGTAAATCCCGTCAATGCTTAAGTGGCTCAGTTTAGTTGTTTATAGTATAAAGATCAGAATAATAATACTTGGCAACTAAACCACCACCACCACATTAGGTTTGGCTGAATGTGACACAGATGACCGGTAGGGATATAATTTTCTCACTTTAAAAGAAGCTCAGAAACAGTCCAGGACCAACAGAATACCTCCAAAGAGGAGAGTGAAAAAGTTGGCTTAAAGCTCAACATTCAGAAAACTAAGATCATGGCATCTGGTCCCATCACTTCATGGCAAATAGACGTGGAAACAGTGGCTGACTTTATTTTGGGAGGCTCCAAAATCACTGCAGATGGTGACTGCAGCCATGAAATGAAAAGATACTTACTCCTTGGAAGGAAAGTTATGACCAACCTAGACAGCATATTATAAAGCAGAGACATTACTTTGTCAACAAGGTCTGTATAGTCAAAGCTATGGTCTTTTCAGTAGTCATGTATGGATGCTAGAGTTGGACTATAAAGAAAGCTGAGTGCCGAAGAATTAATGCTTTTGAACTACGGTATTGGAGAAGCCTCTTGAGAGTCCCTTGGACTGCAAGGAGATCCAACCAGTCCATTCTAAAGGAGATCAGTCCTGGGTGTTCATTGGAAGGACTGATGTTGAAGGTGAAACTCCAATACTTTGGCCACCTGATGCGAAGAACTGACTCATTTGAAAAGATCCTGATGTTCGGAAAGTTTGAGGGAGGGAGGATAAGGGGACAACAGAGGATGAGATGGTTGGATGGCATCACCGACTCAATGGACGTGAGTTTGAGTAAACTCTAGGAGTTGGTGATGGACAGGGAAGTCTGTCGTGCTGTGGTTCATGGGGTTGCAAAGAGTCAGACACGACTGAGGGACTGAACTGAACTGAGCAATTTCATCTGGGCTGGAGGCACCTTCTGTTTATTCATTCTACCATCCTTAACATGTGTTTTTCATTTTTATGGCTTCAAATCTGTTCTACTTTAGTCACATGTACACAATACAATATGAAGATGAAATCACAAAAAGCAAAAGGTAAGACTGTATCTTTACTCTTTTAGCACAAACATAATACACTTATCTTTAACTTGCTTTCTTCCAAAACATAACAAGCAAAACAATAGGACATCATTTCATGGTACTACATAGATACACTGCCTGTGTGCTAAGTCGGTTCTGTCTGTGCAAAAAATCTGATTATTTGCCACCCTATGTACTGTAGCCCACCAGACTCCACTATCAATGGGATTCTCCAGGCAAGAATACTGAAATGGGTTGCCATGCCCTCCTCCAGAGGATCTTCTGGACCCAGAGATTGAACCCATGTCTCTGATGTCTCCTGAATTGGCAGGTGGGTTCTTTACCACTAGTGCCACCTGGGAAGCCCCGGAAATATATGACATGGGTATCTGTTTTAAAATTGTTCTTGTATAGCAGTGTTGCAAGGATACACTTGTGTATGTCTTTGCATTCTTGAGTGAGTATAGCTATGTTTTAGGCAAATTTTTAAAAATAGAATGTGTAGGTAAAAGGATATAATATTCTAGATTTTGAAAAACCTTGCCAAAATGTCCTCCAAATGTTGTATTGATTCTTAATTCTAGCAGCAATATTTTTCTTTCACATGCATTCCAAAGCGATTGTTTACAAACTTCTTACTCTTGCCAAGTTGAAAGATAGAAATGGAATTTGCTATTTTACTGGGCATATGTTTTTGAGTTAGTTAAGCATTATTTTTTATTGCTTTGGGGCTACATGTATATATATAAAATAAATTAACATGACAAAATCATTCCATACTTAAACATATTAACCTCTCTAATATGAGTAAATCCTATCCATCCACTGAAGGCCTAAAGACTGAAGAAGGGGAATGCTCTCTCTGCCTGACTCTCTTGTCCCTGGGACATGGGTCTTCTCTTATCCTTGGTTTCAGGCTTGGCTGGAACTCACACCCTTTGATCTCCTTGTTCTTCGGCCCCTGGACTTGGATAACATAGGTTCCCTTGGGTCTCCAGCTGGCCAACTGCTGATATAGAGACTTCTTGGCCTCCACAATCAAGTGCCTGTTTTCTATAACAAACCACACACATGCAGTAGTGCAAACAAAAGTTATGTTTACATTATACTGTAGTCTGTGTACAATAGCTTTCTGTCTAAGAAACAATGTACATACCTTAATTTAAGCATATTTTATTGCTAAAAATGCTAATTTTCATCTGAGACTTATTTCAGTGAGTCACAGTGAGAGCGATCTGAGGGACATGGGGGTATGAATTACTATAAGGGCGTGGGATATTGGTGGGAAGAACATAAAGTTATATCAGGTCAAATTTATTGACAAAAAAGAGATTTTGCATTTAATGTTGCAGCTTGGTGAGTTATAATGGGCTCTAACAGTTTGTCTGTTTGGCTGAAACATGAACCAAAAGATAGTCCACTATAAGTGGAAATGCCCAACTTCCTTTGGTTGAATGTAAAGGAAAGGATTCAGAAACTTATGGAGAGTGGAATGTTAGAGTGGATTCTTCATTTGGGACTTGCCCACACTGGAAGGTCTGGAAGAAATACCTTTCACTTATTACTGTGAGGTGAAATGTGACATATTTGAAAAGCTCTGTGAGCACTCTTTGTTGATGAGACCTTACAGTGGAAAAGCAGTGATGGATTGGAAAACCTCTATGAATTTGGATTAATTGGGTTTTGGTGTTGCAGGGATCAGTCAAATGGTAGTCTTTGACGGAAGGTAAGAGGGGTATAATTATGATAAAGGGCAGCAAGTCAAAGCTGCAATCAAAATAGTCTGACTTGCATGGACTATGGCTAGCTGATCATGGTTTTCCTAAACAGTGTAATGGAGAGGAAATCTATAATTCTTACTCGATTCTCTTAGGCTAATTGATCCAAAGTCTAACCTGAATTATAAAAATAAAAAAAATTTTTAAAAGGCAATGGCACCTCATTTTATTCCAGCTTGAGCCAGTTTATGGACCCATAACTCCTTGAATGAAGGAGAGGCCCAGTTCTCTTGAGAGAGGACTCTGCTATGCTGTCAAAACTTTATATTGCTAATCTCTTATCCAGCTTTTCCCCCAAGGACCTTTTACCAAGGTATGTTCACTGGGAAAAGGAAATAATAAGATTTTGGTGGGGGACTATTAGATTCTGTGGGCTTCCCAAGTGGCGCTACTGGTAAAGAACCCACCTGCTAACACAGAAGATGTAAGAGTCACAGGTTCGATCTCTGGGTTGGGAACATCCCCTGGAGGAGGGCATGGCAACCCACTCCAGTACTTTTGCCTGGAGAATCCCATGGACAAAGAAGCCTGGAGGGCTACAGTCCACAGAGTCTCACAGAGTTAGACATGACTAAAGCAACTTAGCACCCATGCACACATTAGATACTGTCTCTGTAATGATACTAATTCCAGGACACCCAAAATGTAACTGCAGTTCACAAATCAGAGTAGAGGCTTATGGAGGTCAGGTGATCAGTGGAGTTTTAGCTCAGATCTTTTTTACAGTGGGCCACTTTAGTCCCCGCACTCATCCTGTGGTTATTTCCACAGTTCCTGAATGCTTATTTGGAATAGATACACTCAGCAGCAGGCAGAATTCCCCTATCAATTCCCCAACCTGTGGGGTGAGGACTATTATGATGGGAAAGCCAACTGGGAGCCACTAGTAATACCTCTATCTAGGGAAATAGTAAACCAAAAGCAATACTTTGTTTCTAGAGAGACTTCAGGGATTAATGACACCACCAAGAACTTGAAGGGTGTAGGGATGGTGATTCACATCATATCCCCATTCAACTTGCCTCTTTAGCTTGTTCAGAAGACAGATGAATCTTGGAGAATGATGGTGGATTATTGTAAGCTCCAGTCATAGCTGTTTTACCAGATGTAGTTTCATTGTTTGAGCAAATCAACACGTCTCCTGGTACCTGGTATGCAACTGTCGCTCTGGCAATTTGCTTTTTCTTTTTTCCCTTCTTTCTCTATAATAAGATCCACCAGAGCAGTTTGCTTTCAGCTGGAAAGGCCAGCAATCTTCACGATACCCTCAAGGGTATAGCAACTCTCCAGCCCTATATCATAATTTAGCTCTGAAATAGCTTTGAAATCTTTCCTTTGGAGAAAATATCACACTAGCCCATTACATCGATGATGTTACACTAATAGCACTACCCTGGATTTAGTTAGCAAGAAATTATAACTACTCTGGACTTATTGGTAAGACATTTGCAAGTCAGAGGGTGAAATAAATCTGACCAAAAATGTGGGGTCTTTTACCTCAGCAACATTTTCAGGGGTCCAGTGGTGTGGGTCATGCCAAGAAATTCCTAAGTTGAAGAATAAGTTATTACATCTGGCCCCTAATAAGAGGGCACATACCTATCGCTCCTCTTTGGATTTCTTAGGTATAATAGTCTTCATTTGAGAGTGTTTGTTGTTGTTTAGTTTCTACATCGTGTCTGATTCTTTGCAACCCCATGGACTGTAGCCTGCCAGGCTCCTCTGTCAGTGAGATTTCTCAGGCAAGAATATTGGAGTGGGTTGCCATTTTCTCCTCCAGGGGATCTTCCCGAACCAGGGATTGAATCCCTGTCTCCTGCATTGCAGGCGGATTCTTTCCCGTTTGAGTATGTTACTCCAGCCCATTTGCCAAATAACCTGAATCCTAGTGTCAGGTGTAGCCCAGAACAGGAGAAGACTGTGCAACAGGCCCAAGCTCCTCTGCAAGCTGCTTCACCACTGGGGCCCATGACCTAGCATATCCAGTGGTGCTTGAAGGGTCAGCAGCAGATGGAGATGCTCTTTGGAACCTTTGCCAGGCTTCTGTAAGGGGTGGTTTTGCAGTGCCTGCCCTTAGGATTTTGGAGCAACGCCTTACCATATTAACAGATAACATAAAAACAGATAACTTCTGTTTTTCATAAACAATTCTTGGCTTGAGGGTGGACTTTAGTGGAGACTGAATGCTTAATCACGGGCTGCCAAGTTACTATGTGACCTGAGCGTCACAAAGAGTTGGTGTCATCTGACCCACCAAAGCATACAGCAGGACCTGCACAGCAGCCCTCCGTCTTCAAATGGACGGCATACAAAACAGTGCCTCCCTCATTCACGGTTCCCTGTGTCAAGGTTTCAGTTACCTATGGTCAGCCACAGTATGAAATATTAAATGGGATACACCAGAAATAAACAATTCATAAGTTTAAGTTGCACACTGTTCTGAGCAGCGTAACGAAATCTCAAGTGCTTCCAGTCCATCCCACTCTATTTGTGAGTCAATCCTCTGTGCAGCGTATCCACCAGGTATATGTCCATGAGTCACTTAGCAGTCTCCTCAGCTCTAACAATGAACAGTGCCAGTGTCCAGCTAACCTCGTTTACTTAATAATGACCCCAGAGCGCAGGAGTAGTGATGTTGGCAGTTCAGATATCTCTTACAGTGCCTGACTTATAAATTTAACTTTATCATAGGTTGTATGTATGGATAAAGCATAGTGGGCATCCACGGGGAGTCTTGGAATAATGGGGGGACTACTGTGCACCGTCGCCTCTTCTGTGTCTCCAGCTTGCTGACCACAGCGCTTGTGAACTCTCAGCCTCCATAACTGAATGAGTAAATACCCTGTATTACATATGTAGTCACCATTTTAGTTCTGTTTCTCTGGAGAACTTTGACTAATACACTCATCACCCCACGTTCTGGGAGGCTCGCTAAGTATACATAACTATGACAGAACCAAAGAGATCACTCACTCAAAACTAACTTCTTCAGATGGCATTTAATTCTATGTATAATTATAAGAAGTTTTTATAAATACATATTGTTTCATATATATGTAGATATGTAGATATATGTATAATAATATATAGTATATATCTATATATATGTAGTATTCCAGTATGGTGAACATATATTAACACCTATATGAGAATTTTTGTAAAACATGGGGGGAGGGGAAGAGAATAAAGAAATAAAGACAGAAAGCTGGAGTCACAATAAGAGACATAGTAATAAATCATTCATTTTCTTTGTGATTTTATACAGAATTGTAATATTTTTATTCTTTTCCTAACTGTTTATCTTAATGTCATTTTAGATTCAGAATTGTTTTTATGTTTTTACTTGTGTATTTTGTAACTAGAACAAATAGATATTTTGTCGAGAAAAGATTTTTCTTCATTGATTTAAAAGATTTTTTTTTAAATAATAAGAACATGAGCCCTCCTGTCTTCTATGTTGTAATATATTTGTTTTTTGCAGTTGATCATTTATATTTTGCTTTAGAATACCATTTTCTGAAGTTCAAATATAAAGATGCAATCATAACAGGCTTTCATGACTAACATAGTTCAAACAAAACAAATTGCTTATACACATCCTTCCTTTGCTTATCTCATAGAAAAAAAAGATACTGCATCCAAATGCCATGAAGGTCAGAGACAGCAGTGTTTTCAGCTGCAGTCAGAATTTAAGCAGTAGAAGTCCTTATGTAAGTAAAAGACAAATAAATAGACTTGTCAGTCTTTCAGATGGCATGAATGGAATATATCCCTGCATACCAAAGTACCATTTCCTAACATTGTCCAATATCCAATTTCTGCCTTTTCTTTGTATTGCAATTCATGGTTCTCAGACCACTCATGTATTAGTAAGGTATTCCCAATAGTTGCTTGACTGCTGAGGAATATTTTTCACTTTAAAAAGTCCCTACCTTTGTGTACATGTAGGTATAGACATCATGAAAGAGTACACAGAGGGATAAGAAGAGTACCAGAGAAGAATGGTGACTCAGAACCTAAGGAGGAGAATTTCAAAGAAAAGTCCCTGGTGACTCAGAGGGCTTCCCTGGTGGCTCAGTGGTAAAGAATCTGCCTGTGATGCAGGACACCTGAGTTCAATCCCTGAGTGGGGAAGATCCCTTGGAGAAGGGAATGGCTATCCAATCCAGTATTTTTGCCTGGAGAATTCCATAGACAGAGGAGCCTGACGAGCTACAGTCTGTGGGGTTGCGAAGAGTCAGACATGGCATAACAACTGACACCTTCACTTTCAGGTATAGATATAACATTCACAAAGCATAATATTGACTATTTACATGGCCAACTAGATGGATATTGAATACTAAAATTGTGAATTAACTTATTTTCTTAACTATATATAATTAAATTTTCAAAAATAAATATAGATTTTCAGAATGTCAGCTAAAATAAACAATTTTGATACATAAGGTAATATATTTAGACACAAGTTATGTGAGCTCTGTTTGTACTCCTGCTGCAGGCCTAGCAAATTCTAAATGCTGCTGCTGCTGCTGCTGCTAAGTCGCTTCAGTCGTGTCCGACTCTGTGCGACCCCATAGACAGCAGCCGACCAGGCTCCCTGTCCCTGGGATTCTCCAGGCAAGAACACTGGAGTGGGTTGCCATTTCCTTCTCCAATGCATGAAAGTGAAAGTGAAGTCGCTCAGTCGTGTCCGACTTTTAGTGACTTCACAGACTGCAGCCCACCAGGCTCCTCAGTCCATGGGATCTTCCAGGCAAGAGTACTGGAGTGGGGTGCCATTGCCTTCTCTGATTCTAAAGGCAGATCTGCTTAATCAATCCATATCATTTATCTTCCTAGATTGCAGTACCTGTTAGTAGTAGACATTCATTGTTCAGAATTGTGCTATTGCTACTTCTGTTTCTGTACATGGGCTTCAAGTTCAAAAGTAAAACACAAGATCAGAGGGTGAATTCTGCTTCTTGATAAGAAGAGGGAAAAAACACTGGTGGAGCCATTTCTTTCAGAGCAAAGTTTAGAAATCTGTAGCCATTTATTACCTACGTCTTGAGTATTTAAGTCATACTTCACCCTTGAGTGGAATCTTAAAACTTAAAGTTCTGGAATCAGCTGAGACTACCCCAGTTTGCCTAAGGAAAAGACTTTTGATCTTTTGTGGCTGCTGCTGCTATTTTTACAACTGGCTTAAAATGTTGAATGTCTGTAAACTCAGGGAAGAATCTGATTTTCCAGCCGACCTACTTTCTTAATATGAGTGATTTGAGACCCCAGGGCTAAGATTCATTAAGATTTGTTGAGAGTGGCCTCCATCAACTTCAGCTTTGATTTTCATATTCAGATTTCAGGTTTCCTCTGAGGCAGCAACAAGTCACAGGAGTAAGGGACTTCATAAAATTATTTGCTCTGGGAAACTCTCCTCTTCTACACTACAATTTTCACTTAAATGTCATGTACTTTAGTTTCTTTTGAAAATATATTTTGGTTAAAACTTTTGGGTTATTATTACATGGCAAACACTGTCAAAACACTCTGTATTAGCTCAGGAACCTTGGTAAAAATGAATGAGCTGGTTAAAAGCATAGGATCTAGAGTCAAACTCCTTAAGCTAAAATCTCATTTGGCAGCTGTGTTCGCAGGACAAGTTACTTAAGTTGCCTGAATGCATACTTCTCATCAGAAGAGTAGAGACAATTATAAAACCTTTCTCACAGGACAGTCATGAGGCTTATTTGAGGTATTTGTTAGAAGCTTAGAACCATGCCTGGTACACAACAAACAGTATGTGTTGTCTTATGTTCTGATGACTCTGCTGTGATATTGGTTATGTTTGCTTGTTGTTTGGTTTCTTGCTTTGCTGAAACCACAGTCTGAAGCCGGCATATCATTTCAATTCTATTATTGACAGGGCCCACATGGGGTCTCATTGATAAGACGGCTCATTATGTCGACCTCGAAAACAGAATAAATCACAGTGATCTGTGAGACTGACCAAATTGCCCAGATGGCATCCTGTTATTTCACTGGGGCCTGTCTTCTCAAACCTGCAAGACCACCAGATTCCAGACCTCCAGCTACGTGACCATCCCTTCAGAGAATTCGTCATTGGTGGGCTATAAGAAGGACTCCGTCAGAAACAGAGAACGCTGGTTCTCCTTAAGAGCCAGTCACCCTCTCTTTTCCCTCTAATAGATCTCCCTTTTCTTGCCTGACTGCCTGGCTCACTCTCTTTTTCTCTGTACTCGCCTTATGATTATGATTATCTTTGTACAAACTAGAAATATGCAGTTAAATCTATGTCAGTCTAACTTAGCTATTCATAGAAATAAACGGATTAATGGAAAATTAGGTCTCAAAAAAATCACTACCAGGCAACCATTTCCAAACTATTACTCATCAAGAAGGAGATCCATGCATGGCCACAGCTAATAGACTTTTCTGTAACAGCTCCATCATTTAAACATTAATCCTTTTAAAAAATAGTGAAATTCAATTGACTTTAAAGACTTTTGCAAGAAATAATTTCAAAATTAAAACTGTTAATATTCTAGAGACTTAGATATCCTCAGGGCCCATGCCAAATAGCTGGTAATGATATGTAGGGTAACATTAATCTATTATATTGCTTCATGTAAACAGTTCTCCCTTTTGACTAATAAATCTAATCTAATGTAATTTAGAGTAATGAATTACAAAAAATAAGGAATGATTTTCCTATTGATTTCATTAAATATTTAAAATATTTTTCTCCAAAAAAAAAAAAAAAAACTCAGTCTCTTTTAATGGATAACAATATTTATCTATAATGTTTTCTGAGGCTCTTATTTATAAAACTAATGGTAAATCATCTCAGCTCTTAATTTTTTTGGCAGAGCACAGGTACAATGCATAGATTTAAGGGACATAAGCATGACCACCAGCTGAGACTATAATTGATATGATTGCACATTGATGCATTTGTTTACAATAAAGTAGAAAATATTAATGTTGAACATTGCAGAAAGTCATGGACTTTTCTGTATTTCATATATTTTTTTAAGCTTGCTGTCTTTTTTTTCCTTCTCTTTTCTTTTTAATGATAATCTTTGAGTTGAAATTGTCTATAGGGTACCGCTGCTGCTGCTGCTAAGTCGCTTCAGTCATGTCCGACTCTGTGCGACCCCATAGACGCAGCCCACCAGGCCCCACCGTCCCTGGGATTCTCCAGGCAAGAAAACTGGAGTGGGTTGCTATTTCCTCCTCCAATGCATGAAAGTGAAAAGTGAAAGTGAAGTCTCCCAGTTGTTTCCGACTCTTAGCAACCGCATGGACTGTAGCCTACCAGGCTCCTCCATCCATGGGATTTTCCAGGCAAGAGACTGGAGTGGGTTGCCATTCAAGTACTATTACATAGCAACCTGTAACACATTCTTTAGGGTACCTTTTACAAAATACCAATTTATTCCACTGACAAAATGACTCATTTGTTGCTTTGTTCTATTATCTTATTTTGTCTTCTTGCATTATTGTTTTTATTAAGGCAATAAATCACAGTACATTGTGACTGAAAGTCACTATGATCCTTTCAGTGAAGGATTACACATACTCATATCCTTAATAATGAAAACTTTCTAATGTCTTCATGAAGTAATTGTGGGTTCCTTCTTTCCATACCAAACTTAATTCTTAGGTGGTATTTTAACAAATTTTACTGGGACATGAAAGTCATCTATAAATCCTTTTTTCAAATTTGGGAAGAATGGCTAATCATTTTCAACAAATGCATGCTGTGTATGCTAAGTTGCTTCAGTCATGTCCAACTCTTTGTGATCCTTTGGACTGTATCCCACCAGGTTCCTCTGTCTGTAGGATTCTCCAGGCAAGAATACTAGAGTGGGTAGTCATGCCCTCCTCCAGGGGATCTTCCCAACCCAGGGATGGAAACAGTGGTCTCCGAGGTCTCCTGCACTGGTAGGCGGGTTCTTTGCCACTAGTGCCACCTGAGAACCTCATGGACTGTAGCTCGCCAGGCTCCTCTGTCCATGGATGTACTAAAAGATAAGTACATCTCTGTATACATAACCACAGTTTCACATCCCATCATCAGCCCCAAATCAAAGGTAGTTCATTCATTAACACCATCAAATATTCAATTATTGTTCACCATTCTTAAATGATCACAATTCAATGAAGAAAATAAAACAAAGAATACTTTTGTCATACCAAAAATGCCACATGTGTGACTCTAAAAATCAATCCTTTCTCTATAGCTTCAAATTCTGGCAACCATTGATCAGCTTTAAGTTCCTAGGTTAACTTTTCCCAGAGTGACACATAAATGAAATCATAATATGCAGCTTTTTGAGTCTTCCAACTTAGCAAAAAAAAATCATTTGATAGTATACATTGTGTCTGTTCCTGCATCCTCTATTTTATTTAATTGGTTTGTCTTTCCAGGTGGCATTGGTGGTAAAGAATCTGCCTGCCAATGTAGGAGACATAGGAGGTTCAGGTTTGATCCCTGGGTCAGAAAGATCCTGTGGAGTAGGAAATTTCAACCAACTCCAGTATTATTGCCTGGAGAATCCTATGGACAGAGGAGCCTGGCAGGCTGAAATCCATGAGGTCACAGACAGTCAGACACGACTGAGCGACTGAACACACAACACACGCATTGTTATACCAATACTAGATTGTCTCAGTTACAAGTCTTGAAAGCAGATATGTAAGTTTTTGAAATGTGTTCTTGTTTGAAACACGTGTACCCCAATGTTCATCGCAGCACTGTTTATAATAGCCAGGACATGGAAGCAACCTAGATGCCCATCAGCAGATGAATGGATAAGAAAGCTGTGGTACATATACAGAATGGAGTATTACTCAGCCATTAAAAAGAATACATTTGAATCAGTTTTAATGAGATGGATGAAACTGGAACCTATTATACAGAGTGAAGTAAGCCAGAAAGAAAAACACCAATACAGTATACTAACGCATATATATGGAATTTAGAAAGATGGTAACAATAATCCTGTGTACGAGACAGCAAAAGAGACACTGATGTATAGATCAGTCTTATGGACTCTGTGGGAGAGGGAGAGGGTGGGATGATTTGGGAGAATGGCATTGAAATATGTATAATATCATATATGAAACGAGTCGCCAGTCCAGGTTCAATGCACGGTACTGGATGCTTGGGGCTGGTGCACTGGGACGACCCAGAGGGAGGGTAGGGGAGGGAGGAGGGCGGAGGGTTCAGGATGGGGAATGCGGGTATACCTGTGGCGGATTCATTTCGATATTTGGCAAAACTAATACAATATTGTAAAGTTTAAAAACAAAATAAAATTTAAAAAAAAAAGAATTTTAGAAAAAAAAATGGAAAAAGTATTTTTAATTCTTTTTTCTGCATTAATTTTAGAATTAATGTTTACACACACACACACAAAAGACCCGGCTGGGATTTTGATGGGGATTGCATTGAATCAACTTATCAGTTAGGGGACAACGATGGTGGCCTAGTGCTAAGTCCTGTCCAACTTTTGTGACCCCATGGATTGTAGATCTCCAGGTTCCTCTATGCATATGATTTCCCAGGCAAGAATACTGGCTGTTGTTTTTCAGTCACTCAGTCCTGTCTGGGTCTTTGCAACCCATGGACTGCAGCACGCCAGTCCTTCGCCGTCCTTCACCATCTCCCAGAGTTTGCTCTGGGAGTCAATGTCCGTTGAGTCAATTATGGCATCCAACCATCTTGTCCTCTATCATCCCTTTCTCTTCCTGCTCTCAATCTTTCCCAGAATCAGGGTCTTTTCAAATGAGTTGGCTCTTCACTTCAGCTTCAGCAACAGTCCTTCCAATGAGTATTCAGGATTGATTGCCTTTAGGATTGACAAGTTTGATCTCTTTGCAGTCAAGGCACTCTCAAGAGTCTTCTCCAACACTACAGTTGAAAAGCATCAATTCTTCGGCACTCAGACTTCTTTATGTCCCAACTCTCACATCCACACATGACTACTGGAAAACCATAGCTTTGACTAGACGGAGTGGGTTGCTTTTTCCTTTTCCAGGGGATCCTCCTGAACCAGAAATCAAACCCAGGTCTCCCACATTGCAGGAGGACTCCTGACCAGCTGAGCTACAAGGGAGACATACGTCTTAACAATATTCAGTCTTTCAATCTGTGAACAGAGTTTTTCTCTTCACTTATTTAGACTTAATTTTTTGTTGTTTATGTTGTAGTTTTCAGCATATAAATCTTACAGATATTTTTAGCTATACTTAAATATTCCATGTTACTTGTTGCTATAATAAATTATACCTTTTAAAATTTTAATTTTCTGTTGTTCTAGTGTTTAAAAATACAAATGATTTTTAAAAATTAACTTTGTATATTGTGATGTTGTGAATATACATATTAGTTTAGTAACTCTTTTTTAGATTCTTAAGCATTTTCTCTGTAGATAATCGTGTCCTGAACAAATAGAGAAAACCGTATTTCCTTCTTCCCAGTACTCATACATTTTATGTATTTTTCCAGTCTCATTGGATGGACTGGGTCCTGTTGAACTGAAGTGACAGTGATGGATACCCTTTACTTTTTCTTGATCTTAGGAAAAAATCATTGTCTTTTATTGTTATGTATGATGCTAATTGGAGGATTTTCAAAGATGCAGTTTATTAGATTAAGGAAGTTGCTTTATATTCCTTTTTTCTGCTGAAAGTTCTTATCACGAACAGATACGAAAAATATCTAATGCTTTTTCTATGTCTACAAGGAGATTGTGTGTTTTTTTTCTTATATTTTTGATATGGTGAATTGCATTGTTTATTAAAAAAATGTTCAAGCATTTCTTGGATAAACTTACCTTATCATTATATATTATTTTTTAATAGTTGCTGAGTTGATTATTAATGTTTCATTGTGATTTATTGCTTGTATGTTAACAAAGGAGAGCTATCTTTATTTTTAACTTGTTATATCTTTGTCTAATATAATGATAAAAACATAAATAATCTCTCTGGGAGAACAGAGAATGTGTAGTCAACTCAAATCAGGAGATGGAGAAAGATTTCAGGGTGCTATATTAATACTTGGGATGTTGAGTTTTAAAGAATAAAGTTTTGGAAAGGCAAGTAACATCACAGAAGAGGGTAGAAAACCTTAACTGTTCTTCTAAAATGCACAGTTTAATAGCTCTAGTGCCCTGTAATAGACAAACAGATCAAAATTAGAAATGAGTACAAAAGTTTAGAGTTCAACAGGGAAAAGGTTATAAAAGATAAGGCTAATAAGGAGATTATAAGATTGTGAAATGATGGTATAACATTTTTTCAAGCAAGTTAAAAAAAAAAAAACAACATAGCCTCTACTCTAATTCAGTAAAACCAAATTAAGGATACCACAGATAAAATGAAAAGAAATTCCAAGCAAGAATTATAATCCTTTGCTGTCCATTTTAAATGGTCAGCACACGATATATATATAAATAGATCAAGATCAATAGCAGGTAAGACTGGAAACTACCTAAGTGTTATTTGCAGGAGTCTACAAACCTTAGTGAAGTCAAATGTTAGAATTTTTAAACTGATTTTATTGCTATGATGAATAAACTATCAGGTACTACTGTGTATACGCAACCCCAAATTTGTGAATATGTATAGGCAAATGGGGCTTCCCTGGAAGCTCAGTTGGTAAAGAATCCGCATGCAATGAAGGAGAACGCAGTTCAAGTTCTGGGTCGGGAATATCCCTTGGAGAAAAGACAGGCTACCGGCTCCAGTATTCTTGGGCTTCCCCGGTGGCTCAGACAGTAAAGTACACTTACGATCTGGGAGACCTGGGTTCAATCCTTGGGTTGGGAAGATCCCCTGGAGAAGGAAATAGCTACCTACTCTAGTATTCTGGCCTGGAGAATTCCACGGACAGAGAATACCTGGCAGGCTCCTGTCCATGGGGTCGCAAAGAGTCGGACATGACTGAGAGACTTTTACTTCACTTCACATAGGCAAATGAATTTAAATAAAAAATGAAGAATAGATTTTACTAATTTAAAATTGGAAATAAGTGCTTCTTATAAGAGTAACTATTATCATTTATGCACGTGCTCAATCTTTCAGTGGTGTCTGAGTCTTCAGGACCCCATGGACTGTAGCCCGCCAGTGTCCTCCGCCCATGGGATTTTCCGGGCAAGAATACTGGAGCGGGTTGCCATTTCCTCCTCCAAAGCATGTTCCTGACCCACGGATGCAATCCCCTAACATCTCGTAACATCTCCTGCATTCGCAGGTGAATTCTTTACCACTAGCGCCACCTGGGGAAGCCCTTATTTGCACTGGGAAACCAAAAATTTTGTGTAATGAGATATCGACAAAATAGGAGGAAAGATGAAAAGCCAACAGTCCGTTAGTTTGGAAGGAAGCAAAACACTAATCTTTTGAGGATCACTAGAAAAGCAAATCAGACTGAGTTTGGATTATTTATGCAGTTGCAAACTGAAAAAGCTCAAACGGGGGGCGGGGGGGGGGGGGAATCTGGACAGTTTCCCTAGTACTTGGTTTAAAAATGTTTTCTTTTGATTAGATTCCACAATTAGTTACATAAAGGGATATGCAGAGCTATGACTATATTCTTGCAGACAATACCATGCAAATGACTGTAATCAATTTTATAGCCCAAGGGAGGCTGACTTATTTGCATTTGTGTCATTTTGTCTTGCTAATAGACAACCTAGCCACACAGGCAGGGGCAGTTTTCCAAGTTGTTATTTGGTTCTGTCATTTTCAATTAATTTACTGTTATTTTGGTGACTGTTTAATCTGGCCTTGAAAAGAACAATGAGTGCTTCTAAATTTCCTAGCCAGCCTTCTATTCTTTATGAAGCTATGTGACTCTGGCCAATGGATTGCTATTGGACATGTACTACATCTCCAGGTATGGCACACTAAATCTCCTGAGATAGCCTCCAAGCCCCAATCATCTCACAGCCAGATGCAGATGATCAAGTGAAAAGGCTTGACAGTCTATTAGATGGAAGGGGCATGCCTGAATCACCACCTGGAATCTGGTTGCCAACTGAATTGAATAAGAAATAAATGAATCTCAATAAGACACAAACATTTTAATTTTAAGGTAGAGAATTTGAGGGTGTCTGTTTTAGCACTGGCATTCTCTGATACCATGAAAATAAGAGTTCTATTATTTTGGATGATAAAAGTTCAGATTTCAAAGATAGTGTATCATCTGCTGGACAAATGCAGAAAAAGAAGCTTTCAAGTTTCTACATCAGCAAAATAGTCATTGTATATTGTATTGAATGTTTGTTTCAAGGTTGAGAATAAAATAAAAACTGGATACAGTGTAAAAAAACAGAAGGCAACACAGATAAAGGAATAAAACAAGTCTTAAGAAAAAAAAAAAATCCCGAAAAGTGGGATCATTTCACTTATGGAAAGAATACAATATTGTGCCTTCAAGAATATTTTAGACTAAGCAGCAGGGCCATCAATCCATCTGAAAATAAAGTTACTAGTGACCATTAAAAAATAATAAAAGCTCAATTAATATTGAGACAATAATAAGATACCAAAGAAATAACCCACAATCTAGCCAAAATGTAACTGATTTGGAAATCTAGAATTAAGCTTGGCAACATTACTCTGTGCCATGAAGGCAGTTGACAAATACAGCGAATTTAAGCTTTGGTTTAGGGGTTAGAAGAAAATGTCCAGGATTTGCCTAAAATAGAAAATCAAAAGGCAGAAAGGCTAAAAATAAATGAACTCAAAAGTTAGGAAAATGAATAAACCCATAGAGTAAATGACTGGAAATATAAAGAAAAAAAGTAACATTAATGAAATACAAAACAGACATCAACAAAGTTCAATGTTGGTTTATGAAAGAGCAATCTAATACAACAGACTAACCATCAGTGAGATTTAATGCATTAATAGATAATGAAAAATTCTATACTAATACATTTGAAAGTCCATATGAAATAGACAAATCTTTAGAACACAAGTTGCATGTTGACAAAGGAAGAACTATTCCTTCCTATAACTCTAAATCGAGTGCAGTCAATAGTTAAAAATGCTTGAAGAAAATTCTTTGTTTACATGGCACTTGTAAATTTTAACTTCTAGTGGCATATGATTCTAATCTTGTACCAACTGTTCCATAATAGAAAATAAGAAGACAATGTATGTATACCAACTTATAAGATTAGTATAACTTTGATATCAAAAACAAATAAGGATAGTATAGGAAAACAAATTTACCCATGAACATAAAGGCAAAAATGCAAACCTATTAATAAACCAAACTTAACAATGAACAAAAATGATAATATAATCTATGTTATTAAGTTTATTTTGTGGATTCAAGTATATTTAAAATTTGTAAATTAATTAATATAATATACCATGTTAAATTTGAAGGAAATAAAACATTATCTCGATAAATGTAGACAAAAATCATTTATTTTGCTTATACATGACTTTTGGCACATTTATGTTTGATATAGTTGAGTATATCACTAATAGTAAAATTTCTGGGTCACGGGATAAGTGTACCTTCAACTTTAGGAAATATTTTTTCCTAGTCAGGATGCTATCTTAAGGATATCTTTTGAGGAACAGAGTTTATAATTTTAACATAGTCCAATTTGTCAACATTTTTCTTTGTGGAAGATTTTATTTTCAACAAAATTTCCTCTTTCTTCCTCTCTCCCCAGCTCTGTTCCGTCCTGCTCTACCTTTATCTTCGGTCTTTCTTTCAGTGTGACAATACATAGTAATGTCTTCTAAGGTGAATTAAGATTGAGTTATTGCATTAGCCTCAAAAAATAAATATCTACAAGACTGCAGTTCCAATCTGTTGAATATAAGTATTCTAATTTCTGAAACTGGAAGATAAAATCACAGACAGGAAGTAGAAAAGCAATTATTTAACAAAAATTATATAAAGAAACCACTTTCTTGTAAAAGAGAGTAATATTTAAAATGACCCATTTAGAAATTTTGAATCATTATGCATCCATCTGAAATTTGAAAAGAACAGCTCTCCTGATATGCACAGGAATTAGGTAACTGGAAGTGAGGCAGTTTACCAGTGTTTAAGAATGTATGTTCAGAGTTAGACTGAGCACCAAATTGGAGGACGCATGCATTATTCGACTGATCCTGGAGAATTTCTAAAATTCTCTGTGCCTTAGTTTTCTCATCTGTGTGTGTTTCGTATATACAGCAATTTAAAAATGACTTTTAAGTTACCATTGTTTCAAAGGAGAGGATTACAGTTAGAGAAAGCATGAAGTACTTTTCCAACATTCAAAGCAAACTATGGTATGTTTCCCACTAGTTCTCTATGTGCTTCTTCAAATTCTGAAAATGCAATACAGTATTCTAAGATATTAAGAACTTAATTAGTAATAAGAGTCATAGGTCAACTGCAGGGTAGATAAAGTTTATTATTAGATTTTGAAATTTGAATATTTTAAGTTCTATTTTATTTTTATGCTCCTTTCTTTAAAGCAGTTCTTTTTAAATATACAACAGTAAATTTCACATCTAATAGTCAAATAAGATTTTGGTATGTTTTTCCCCAGAAAGGATCCATGTGGTTCTTTGGTATTTCTATATTTTCCACCATGGTTTTACTTACAAAGAAAAAAAAGTTTATTAAGTTTGTTATTCAATAAGCTTTAAATTTTTCTATGTGTGATAAAAAAAAAAAAAAAAACCTT
>NW_011495056.1:1229721-1230436 GCF_000754665.1 Bison bison bison | reverse complement strand
AAGGCAATGGCACTCCACTCCAGTACTCTTGCCTGGAAAATCCCATGGATGGAGGAGCCTGGTAGGCTGCAGTCCATTGGGTCACTACGAGTTGGACATGACTGAGTGACTTCACTTTAACTTTTCACTTTCGTGCATTGGAGAAGGAAATGGCAACCCACTCCAGTGTTCTTGCCTGGAGAATCCCAGGGACAGAGGAGCCTGGTGGGCTGCCATCTATGGGGTCACACAGAGTCGGACACAAGTGAAGCAACTTAGCAGCAGCAGCAGCAGCAGTTATGGTAACTAGCCTTGTCCAACTATGCTTGGGTATCTCCATTTTATGAATTATTAGCATTACTAAATATTATGTATTTTAATAGCATTCATTTTGGCAGTACTTATTGTATGCTAGGCAATGTACAAAGAATCTTGAATACAATATTTTGCCTTTAACCTGTACACTAGGCCAATATGGAAACTAAATATAGATGATGAAGAAACTGAGGATCAAAGTGGTCATGTGAATTAGATAAGCCACATGGCTTGTAGGGAGCAAACTTATTACACCAGGGTCCAGAGAGTAACAGGTGCCACAAAAATAGGAATAGGTATCAGTCAGTTCAGTTCAGTTCAGTCACTCAGTCGTGTCCGACTCTTTGCGACCCCATGAATCGCAGCATGCCAGGCCTCCCTGTCCATCACCAACTGCCGGAGTTCACTCAGACTCATGTCT
>NW_011495056.1:1201021-1229608 GCF_000754665.1 Bison bison bison | reverse complement strand
CCAACTGCCGGAGTTCACTCAGACTCACATCCATCGAGTCAGTGATGCCATCCAGCCATCTCATCCTCTGTTGTCCCCTTCTCCTCCTGCCCCCAGTCCCTCCCAGCATCAGAGTCTTTTCCAGTGAGTCAACTCTTCGCATGAGGTAGCCAAAGTACTGGAGTTTCAGCTTCAGCATCGTTCCCTCCAAAGAAATCCCAGGGCTGATCTCCTTCAGAATAGACTGGTTGGATCTCCTTGCAGTCCAAGGGACTGTCAAGAGTCTTCTCCAACGTAAGTATAGTGATGTCAAATAGTCATTCCTATGAAATATATAGAAGGTGGCTTTGCTAACAACTAGTTGCCCAGTAGCATTTGTCAATGAGTTCAGCTTGACAATCAAAAAAGGAAATAGACTAGACGAAAGAAAGAGGATCTTAAAAGCTGAAATGTGAACCTTTGAATTTCCTGCTTCCGACAAATAAAGGAAAACTAGTATGTCTCTTGATACAAATGACTAGTTAGACTAAGGTTTAAATCAAAACGCTTGACTCTTAAAAAAAAAAATTGTTGGTCAAAATAGTCTAGTTTTTTAGCTTTTTCTTTTTTAGGCTTGGACATGAAAACAGAAAAATTAGTAAATGTAGATCAAATCTGAATTGTAGATTTTTTCCCTTCTCTTATTCTTATGCTCATAAAAGGGAAATGTCCAAAATTTTATCATATAAACCCAAAAATCACAGATACAATGGCATGGACAATCTTACAAGAAGGTGACACTTTTCTGAATAATGAAATGAAACTATGTAAGTTTCTAGTTCTACATTAACCTAAAAATCCAAAATGGAGGCAGGTTTTATCTGACGAAGTCCCCTTCACAGATTTCATTTTTTAACTTCTAATACAGTATATGGTCTGCTGTTCAAATTTATATCAGAACTCTCGTACTTAGCTGAAATCATAAGAACATGAATTGAAAGACACTTTGTAGAATTCTATGTACCCACTGGGCACCCATATAAATAAATCAATGGCAATTTAATACGTGTAGTGAGTTTGGAAGGGGTTGAGCAAAGGAGATGATTAAAGGTTGAAGCACAGGGCCTATAAGAAAAAAAGTAAAAATAAAAAGGATAATTTAGCCTGGAGAAAGAAATTGAGGAATAATTTAAGAATGGTCTTCAGAGATATATAGTCTATTTTAGAAATTGTTTCCTTTTTCCAAAAAGAAAAGAACAGAAAGACATGGAGTCAATTTTCTGTAAGCCATAAAAAGGGGGGATATTTTAAACTGTAATAATTATAAAATAGTATTTTCCAGTCTTTTTAGTAATAATAACTGAATCCATTCCTTTTTTTTTCTTTTTAATGTTTGGCCACTCAGTGCAGCTTGTGGGAGTTTTCCCATCAGGGATCAAACTCGCAACCATAGCAGTGAATGCATGGGAGTCCTAACCAATGACCCTCAGGGAATTCCTCAACTCTGCTTCTTAAATATAAACATGTACGTACTATATGTGTGTGTGCATTAATTCATATAGAGAGTTTTAAAAGTAGATAGATCCTGAATGATTATTTGTCAACCCCTGGCTTGTACTGTATAATGTTTGCTGTTTGAGTAACTATTATGGACTTCAGAAAATAAAGATTTCTCTTTCCCATACTCAATCTCTTTAGTATAGAACTTCATGACCCCACTGAGGGGGAAATGACCATATCAACTTCAACATTGAGTCAGAGTAATACCATATGTACCTATATGTTATTTGAATAGAAAGTTACTATCAGATTTTACACATTCAAAGTTGTGAGCTAGACTAGTAGGAATAGCAATTATTGAGGAATGGAAAATTCAGGGATCAGACACTGAACTGAAACTTTTTTTTTTCTTTTTTAAGCAGGGGGCTTCTTATACATAAAATAATTACATTAAAATAAAGGATTTCCCTAGATGTGATTTTACAGTGCACTTTTAGACTTGGTATGCAAAATGTTTTTTGTGTGACATATTCTGATTACTCAATAGCTCTGTGGTATCTTTGTTGTTTTTTTTTTTTTTTTCTTTCAAACTTAATTTCCCTCTTTGAATATGGGAGTCATATTTCTTTTTCTGCCTACTTCACAGAATTCCTATGAGGACTAAATAAGATAATAATGCAAAAAACCTTTAAAAAGTATAAACTTTGAAAAATGTTATGCATTGTTTATCATGATTTTACTTGCCCTGTGTGGCAAGTAGCACCTTTCTGAAATCCATGCACTAAAGATCTGGGATCAGGTAGCTGTCATGCTTATCTACTTGTTTTTCCTTTGAAAAGAATTTGACAAATGCGTCATGTTGAACTAACAAAATGATCGGAAGGTGTTTGAATCATGCAGAAACCCAATCATTGTTAATAAGTCTTTTCATGGTGCTTTAGATGCAATTCACAAAACCCTAATTGGCTAACGTGAGAGAAAGTGAAATGCATTGAAGGAAGAAACAAAGACTTTCGCTAGTACCAGGCAGGAGCAAATACAGCCCCAAAGGTCGAGGGAGTGAGAACAAATAATCTCCCATCGCATCGCGGCTTTTGTCCCTCAGCTCTCCCCGCCTCCTCCATTTGTGCCACTTAGCTTATGAGTCAAAGTTCTGATGGAGTCTAATAGGCTTAACTGGGTTTGCCTGTCTACATCTTGTCTCTGGGCAGACAATGAATGTTAAAGATACTGTCTTCAAGAACGCAAGAAGAAACTGTCATTTGGAAGGCTGTTACTAAGAAGTGAGAGTGCATGCTGCTGCTGCTGCTAAGTCGCTTCAGTCGTGTCCGACTCTGTGCGACTCCATAGACGGCAGCCCACCAGGCTCCCCCGTCCCTGGGATTCTCCAGGCAAGAACACTGGAGTGGGTTGCCATTTCCTTCTCCAATGCATACATACCAAATATCTAAAACAACAACTACAACAAGGAGTGTCTACCAGTACAGTAGGATCTTAGGCTTGCTGCAGAGTCGGATATGACTGAAGCGACTTTGCAGCAGCAGCAGAGTGAATCTGAATAGATTAGATTTCTTGCCAAAGTTTCCAAATAGTGGAGGGTATTTTTAATTGATTTTAAACAAACATGTATTACTTCTAATAACAGCTAAGAAATCCTAATATTTAGAAATACTTTGAAGCCATATATATATATAAAGAATAGAGTATGAAAAATACATTGACTACCACTCACTTTCTTTTTTTTTAGCTATATTTCCTTTATAATTGGACTGAAGTCTGACACTTTCTATAAATTTGTGGGATAGTGTTTCTCTCCTTGTCTCTGAAATGATTTTTCTGGATCTCAAACAGCTAGTAACCTTGGACATTTGGTTTTACTCTTAAAATAATTGTGATTGTCATCCTAATTAGGCTAAATGTATACTTTTGATCCTAATCAGTATCTATCAAAATACCTAATATACTTATTTTCTAGCAGTGCTGTTCTATTTTTAATGAAGTCTGCTAAAAATATTTCTCCATGTGTTATTTAATTATCTCTATAAGAAAATGCAATAGAATTCTAAAACAATTATCTGTCTTAAGAACCACAATTTATTCACTTCTCTGTAAATACTTAGCAAGCAACACAGGCATTGTGAAGATACCAGTAAACAGTACTAACACATATGAAACTCCTCTACATGGAAGAAAGTAGGAGCATTCTCAACAAAATGATGCTATGAGAGTATCTAGAAGGAATACTTAAATCTGACCCCCAAAATTGGGGAATGGTCAAATTAGGTAGGCTGTAGTACAATATAGTTTTATTTTGTCTAGTTTCATTGAGATATAACTGACATAAAACACTGTATAAGTTTCAGATTTGAAAGGATTCTGGGACCCAGTTTCTGTGTATGGTGGGCTACAATCCATGGGGTTGCAAAAAGAGTCGGACATGACTTAGCAACTAAACAAACAAGAAAAAGCATCTAAGAGTGCTCAAAGATGGGAAAAACTTTGGAAAGATGCAGCCAATTGTTAAAATCATCTAGGATTTAAATGCTATCTAACATAAGCCTAATATGTTTAATGTCAACTGAAAATAATGTGATTTTATGTTAGTGGCTCTGATTGCCTTGGAAATACCAAGAAAGAGTCAAGGTAAGTATTTCTTTAAATGAAATCATGATTAGTATGGTTAAGTACTCTTATGCCTTTTCTGAAAAAGGTGTAAGCATGCATATTTCCCCCATAAATTAATCCACAGAATTGAAATGTGTATGATAATCATTCGTTCAGTTGAGTCACTCAGTCGTGTCTGACTCTTTGTGACTCCATGGACTGCAGCATGCCAGGCCTCCCTGTCCATCACCAACTCCCAGAGTTTACTCAAACTCATGTCCATCCAATTGGTGATGCCATCCAACCATCTCATCCTCTGTTGTCCCCTTCTCCTCCCACCTTCAATTTTTCCCAGCACCAGGGTCTTTTCAAATGAGTCAGCTCTTCGCATCAGGTGGCCAAAGTATTGGCGCTTCAGCTTCAGCATTAGTCCTTCCAATGAACATTCAGGACTGATTTCCTTTAGGATGGACTGATTGGATCTCCTTGCAGTCCAAGGGACTCTCAAGAGTTTTCTACAATACCACAGTTCAAAAGCATCAATTGTTCGGCGCTCAGCTTTCTTTACAGTCCAATTCTCACATCCATACATGACTACTGGAAAAACCATAGCCTTGACTAGACGGAATTTTGTTGGCAAAGTAATGTCTCTGCTTTTGAATATGCTATCTAGGTTGGTCAAAGCTTTTCTTCCAAGGAGTAAGCATCTTTTAATTTCATGGCTGCAGTCACTATCTGCAGTGATTTTGGAGACCAAAAAAATAAAGTCTGTCACTGTTTCCACTGTTTCCCCATCTATTTGTCCTGAAGTGATGGGACCAGATGCTTTGATCTTAGTTTTTTGAATGTTGAGCTTTAAGCCAACTTTTTCACTCTCCTCTTTCACTTTCATCAAGAGGCTCTTTAGTTCTTCTTTGCTTTTTGCTGTAAGGGTGGTGTCATCTGCATATCTGAGGTGATTGATATTTCTCCCGGAAATCTTGATCCCAGCTTGTGTTTCTTCCAGCCCAGTGTTTCTCATGATGTACTCTGCATATAAGTTAAATAAGCAGGGTGACAATATACAGCCCTGATGTATTCCTTTCCTGATTTAGAACCAGTCTGTTGTTCCATGTCCATTTCTAACTGTTGCTTCCTGACCTGCATACAGATTTCTCAAGAGGCAGGTCAGGTGGTCTGGTATTCCCATCTCTGAAGAATTTTCCACAGTTTGTTGTGATCCACACAGTCAAAGGCTTTGGCATAGTCAATAAAGCAGAAATAGATGTCTTTCTGGAACTCTCTTGCTTTTTCCATGATCCAGCGGATGTTGGCAATTTGATCTCTGGGTCCTCTGCCTTTTCTAAAACCAGCTTGAACATCTGGGAGTTCATGGTTCACATATTGTTGAAGCCAGGCTTGGAGAATTTTGAGCATTACCTTACTATCATGTAAGATGAGTGCAATTTTGCTGTAGTTTGATCATTCTTTGGCATTGCCTTTCTTTGGGATTGGAATGAAAACTGACCTTTTCCAGTCCTGTGGCCACTGCTGAGTTTTCCAAATTTGCTGGCATATTGAGTGCAGCACTTTCACAGCATCACCTTTCAAGATTTGAAATAGCTCAACTGGAATCCCATCACCTCCACTAGCTTTGTTTGTAGTGATGCTTCCTAAGGCCCGCTTGACTTCACATTCTAGGATGTCTGGCTCTAAGTGAGTGATCACACCACCGTGATTATCTGGGTCGTGTAGATCTTTTTTGTGTAGTTCTTCTGTGTAGTCTTGCCACATTTCTTAATATCTTCTGCTTCTGTGTATAATAGACTCAGCAATAAGCAAAAATCTGAAAAATCTATGTTCTATTCCTTCTTTACTTTACTACTGATTCACTCTATGGCTTTAAATACCTAATGTAGTATTTTTCAAGTTTCAGCATTTAATATGTAAATTTGGAAATATGTATTGTACCAAGCTTCTACTAACCTCACAATAGTGGATAAGCAAATTTTTTTTAATAATAAAGGACATCATAAAGTGAAGTGTTTACAGGGTGATATTAAATGCTTCATCACAAAGAGGACAAAGTGATGATCTTTGCTTACTGAATGGTGGTCATTCACTGTGGCTTGAAATCAGGGATGTTTTCACATTGATTAAATTTATAAGAAACTGGATTAGTATGATCTTTCATATATATTTAGCAGGATGCTAATTTACTGATTCATTCTGAGAAATATAAATGATGTTCTTCTCCTCTAGGGAAAAAAAAAAAGAGTTGCTTAGTGAAGTTCAAATTGAGAAAAGGAGTTGTTGGCTCCAACAGGATCCATCTGTAACACATAGATATAATTTTAAATAAGAAGCCCAAGGCACCTTTGATTAGAAGCTAGTGTTATTACTGAAAAATCTCTTCCTAAAATTCATGTTCACTGCTTTGTTACTGGCAAGAATTGTTAGCACCATTTCTTCTCACCAAAATAACTCATAAAGCATTGCATCTCACAAATTCTCTCATTGGTTTGCCCCCATTCATTGGGATCGGCCAACGAATTGGGGTCAGCCTTATTCATTGGGGTCCATAATCTCCCAGCCTCTTAACTTGCTGTTTCAGCTCTTTCCCTTATGTCACTTAGTAGGATCTTTTGGCAACAATCCTACTTCTTGCTAATAGGAGCTCCTAACTTTGTCATTTCAATTCCTTGCTCCACTTGCGTTAATACTTATCACATTGGTCATAAATGACAGACAATTTCTTTCAGCATCTACCTGTTGTCAACATTTACTAACTTACTGTGTAACACTGTTCTAGGATCGCACGCCAATTATTTAGCTATAGTTGAAAAGTTTGTTGATCCAGTTCTGAATTCAATGTTGAAAAGTAGAAAATAGCATCTACTTTTTGTTGTAGAATTTACAACATTCTATTTAAGAATAGAATCTTAAGAAGAATGTTGAGTGTTTCAATGATGTTGCTAAAGAGAATATGGGGTAACCATAAAATCTGTTATCCACATCAGGAAATTTTGAGGATAAATAAAGTTTCCTATAATAATGCTGTGACAACAGACCTAAACCGAGAGTGTCCAAGACCAACTAGGACATACGCTTACTCAATAATTCAACATTTCAGAAGGGACTCTTCAAGGAAATCCCTAGTTTAAACGGACACATCATAGCTACCATGAGATGATGCTGTGCTGTGCTGAGTCGCTCAGTCATGTCTGACTCTTTGTGATCCCATGGACTGTAGCCCATGAGGCTCCTCGGTCCATGAGGATTCTCCAGGCAAGAATACTAGAGTGGGTTGTCATGGCCTCCTCCAGGGGTTCTTCCCAACCCAGGGATCGAACCCAGGTCTCCCACATTGCAGGCTTATTCTTTACCATCTGAGCCATCAGGGAAGCCTACAAGATGATTAGTTGTGCCTAAACTGCATTACATGGACATGAGAAAGATATTGAGAGTAAAGCCATCCAATAGCCTTTAAATGTTTTGTCTTTTAATATTAAAATGAAAATGCTACATCCACTACTGTGAACATGGCAGGTGGTCCTGTGAACACTTCACTGATCTAGGATATAAGCACCTGGGTGCCAGATGATAAGGATGGTCTATTGAGCAGCTTTGCCAGCGGAGAGTGGGCTACGGAGCCAGGTGGGCATCTTGACAATTAGAGCCCATAAAATAAGCTGGCAAGGGTCTCCTACAGGACCTTGGCAGAACTTCAGCATCCTTCAGAAACTGGACCATCTTAACATCCAAATGAACTATCAGGATTATATTTAATTTGTCTTAACTTTAATGACATTTTGTGTACAGTATTAATAAACCTCTTTTTGCATTTTATCACTTGTTAAATGTCTTTCCATCTGAAATGTACCAGAGAGATTTCATAGTGGAGTATCAGATTATGCAAAGTATAACATTTCACTTTGTGTATTTAATTTCTCTAAGAAAAGCTTGTAAAGCATATATTTAAGCATAAATTCTTCTGTATAGGACTTTTAGAGTTTTCCTCAGTGTCCCACAGCTCCATGATGTCACTCACCAAAAAGCAAGCTTAAGATCCTAGACCTTAGCTCCATGATGTCAGTCACCAAAAAGCAAGCTCAAGATCCTAGACCTTAGAGAGAGAGAGTGGCAGAAAGGGAGATATCACTGGCAAAACAGATAGATTATCTTAATGTAGTTGGCTTTTTCAATGTTAGTGAAAATTATTTGGCATTCAGTTAACCACACTATCAGTTCTATATTTTAAATATTACTCTGTGCCTGTGATCTCAAATCTCTTCCAAGTGCTGAGATTTCAGAGTGACAAGGTCACAGGATATGAGCATTTTTACTTATACATGCATTTTCATGAGCTTGTAATGCTATTATAAACATACAAATATAAAATTTCATTACCGCTATTGAAAAAGATGGAGGAATCATTTGATTCATCTAGTTTAATTTGGTGGAGAAGGCAATGGCACCCCACTCCAGTACTTTTGCCTGGAAAATCCCATGGACGGAGGAGCCTGGTGGGCTGCAGTCCATGGGGTCGCTCAGAGTCGGACATGACTGAGCGACTTCACTTTCACTTTTCACTTTCATGCATTGGAGAAGGAAATGGCAACCCACTCCAGTGTTCTTGCCTGGAGAATCCCAGGGACGGGGGAGCCTGGTAGGCTGCTGTCTCAGGGGTCGCACAGAGTCGGACATGACTGAAGCGACTTAGCAGCAGCAGCAGCAGTTTAATTTGGTGACTTCTCTGGTGGCTCAGATGGTAAAGTGATATGGTCATTCCAATCTTGTTAGCCCAAGTAAGGAAAAATTTAGATAAATATTTTAAAATAAATTGGTCTATATTTGAAGCCGAAGAGAACATAAGGAAATGATCCCTTTTTTAAAATTTTATGTTTATTTATTAATTGAAGGGTAATCAAAAAAGCACCTACCATGTGCTGGACTATTGTGAGACAGTAGTGTCTCATAGATGTGCAGTGTCTCATTAATCCATAAAACAACCCTGAAAGATGCATATATTATCCCCATTTTATAGCTGAAGAAATTGTCTTACTATGTTTAATCAACTTGCTTCATGTCATATAATCAGGAAATTAAAAATCAGACAAATACAGGTTTAACTTTAACCCCTATAACTTTCAACTACACAAGGAGATCCATCATGCCAAACCTTAATTTCAAAGATGAGAGCATTAACATCAACCCAGGTTAGATGATCAGCTTTAAGGTCACATAGCAAGCATTTACTGTCAACTCACGTGACCCTCTATCTACAGAAACAATTTATCTGCATGAATGACATCCAATCTTAGCTTAAGTAATTTTATAAATCAATTTTATTAATGGCATAATACATGTAAATATTTAAGTACTATGGCTTAAACATAGGGAAATCCCCCATGGCTCAATGGTAAGGAACCCGCTTGCAATGCAGGAGACCCAGGAGACGGGAATTTGATCCCTTGGTCAGGAAGATACCCTGGAGGAGGGCACAGCAAGCTACTACAGTATTCTTGCCTGAAAACTCCCATGGACAGAAGAGCCTGGCAGGCTACAGCCTCCAGGGTCACAGAGTTGGACACAACTGAAGAGACTGAGCACACAACACAGCGCGTGGCTTAAACATCCCTTGCTCATTCGCTTCTCATTTCCTCCTTATGGTAAAGTCTTCAGTGATAATGTGTTTAGAAAAGTGTGGAGACCATCACATGGGAACACTTATTACAGTGGTATATATTTTATCTCTGTGTACTGTGCTTAGTCACTCAGTCGTGTCCGACTCTTTGTGACCCCGTGGACGATAGCCTGCCAGGCTGCTCTGTCCATGGAGATTCTCCAGGCAAAAATACTGGAGTGGGTTGCCATGACCTTCTCCAGGGATTGAATCCCTTCCCCACCCAAGTATTGAACCCAGATCTCCCATATTGCAGGCGGATTCTTTACAATCTGAACCACCAGGGTAGCCTATCTTATCTCTGGTCTTATCTAATATGCTAATTCTAGATGTTATAGAGAATTCCTGAATTTTTCAGCAGGAATAGATCATTGATAATTGATCACCGACCAACTCCTTTGGTCATCATAGTGTCTGTAAAGCTGCTCTTAGTTTAGATATCAATCTTGCTATTATCATAGAATTTTAATATTCTATTAAATTATTTCTATTAATATTCTATTAATTATTTCTTGGATAGCCTCATTTCGTAAAAAAAAGTCAGTTCTTAGAACTGTTGAATTGGCTTGGTCACATAAGAAATAAAATTGCATCTTTTACAGCTCATTGATCTCCCTTTTATTTTCATAACCATCATATTAGTGATACTAAACATTTTCTGCTTCCAATAATAATCACAGAACTGTGGAACTTGAGAGATCTCAGAGAGCAACAAGCCCTAACGTTTTACATTGTAGGGAAGGAAGCAAAGGTCAAAAGGGCTAAGTGGTCTGCTCACAGCTCTTGAACGCAGATCTCTAGGCTTCTCTTCCTTGGTACTTTCCACTGGAATTTATTTATTTACAAGATCAGAGATCCCTTGTAATTCTGAAACAAGGCCATAAACTGCAATGCTGCACTTTCTGAAAATTCATTGCAAATCATACTACCATTTCAAAAGCAATTATAATC
This sequence comes from Bison bison bison, assembly GCF_000754665.1. Classification (NCBI taxonomy): domain Eukaryota; kingdom Metazoa; phylum Chordata; class Mammalia; order Artiodactyla; family Bovidae; genus Bison; species Bison bison. The sequence goes on along the minus strand of NW_011495056.1, from coordinate 1,218,930 downwards.
CTCGCTTCAATATTGCAAGGTTAAGGTTCCTGGTCTCTGAATATCTGTTGATATCTGAAGAAAGCTTTTCCAGTGATAGCATCTAAAGTGATAGTTGCTTTATTCTCAGTCCTTGAAATAGCTTAGCAGGTCAAAAAAAAAAAAAACAACTTTGACTATTCTAAAGTGAAAGGATACCAGTGTGCAACTTTACTGTGCAAGAAAGCTCATATTCACAGCCTCAGAAGATTACACTACACGGAACAATGAACATGCATTGCAAAACAATTGTGATCATTTTTGGCTATATTTTGTAAGGGTCGGTGTCTTTTTTTAACAATATCTCAAGAAATATCTTGGTAAAAATGAATTATTTAATATATGACATTAAAATATTATCAGTCTCCAGACAGTTTTTCCCTTGCTAACACACAAACTGCTTTGAACTAGCAAAAATCAACCTTTTGAAGCTTATACAGTCCCTCTCTTTTCTATTATTTCTATTATAACTAGATGTGTCATCTGAGGAACTCTTTTCTAAGTAGTAAATAGTTCACCTTATCCGTGTTTTAGATCTTTACTCTCTTTAGTTTTAAGGCACGGACATGTACCTATGATGGAATTAAAATTATTGAGCAACATAAAGATTTCTAAAACTGAGAATTATTTCAGTTGGTTGTGATAGTTTTACATTATAGACATGTGAATAAACCATGGTGAAGTGGACCCACCAGCCCTGGTTCCGCCTTCAGAACTCCACAGCGCCAACTGATGTTTTGGCTGGAAATCCTTCAGAGACCCTAAGTAACAATTACCTTGCTAAGCCTCTTCCAATTCCTGTACCACAGAAACTTCAAGATAATGAAATATTTGTTGTTTTAAACAGCTAGATTTCTGAACAACTTAAGAGACAGTTAATGCTATAGCCAATTGTGAGTGTATAGTGTGTTATGGCAGAGAAGGCAATGGCACCCCACTCCAGTACTCTTGCCTGGAAAATCCCATGGATGGAGGAGCCTGGTGGGCTACAGTCCATGGGGTCGCTAAGAGTTGGACACGACTGAGTGACTTCACTTTCACTTTTCACTTTCATGCATTGGAGAAGGAAATGGCAACCCACTCCAGTGTTATTGTCCGGAGATCCCAGGGATGGGGAAGCCTGGTGGACTGCCATCTATGGGGTCGCACAGAGTCGGACACAACTGAAGTGACTTAGTAGTAGCAGCAGCAGTGTGTTATGGATTGAATTGAGTCCCCACCAAAATTCACATATTGAAGCCTTAACCGGCAATGTGACCATTTTGGGAGATAGAGCTTCTAAGGAGGTAAGATCACAGGGTGATCTGATAGACTGATGTCTATTTAGGAAGAGGAAGAAACCCCAGAACTCACTCACTGGAACTGACTCTGTCTGCAGGTGCCACAGAGAAAAGGCCATGTGACAACACGGTGAGAGGGTGGCCACCTGCCAGGCAAGAAGAGAGGTCTCAGCAGAAACCAAGGCTGCTGGAACTTGATCTTGAGCTTCCAACCTCCAAAATGGTGAGAAAATAAGTTGCTTTTGTTGTTTAAGTGACCCTGTCTGCGGTATCTGGTTATAGTATGGCAGCCCAAGCTGACTGGTACAGAGCCATTCTATAAGTAAGCTCACAGTGACCTGTCACCAAGTGTAGTGATGTATTTGTCTCAAATGCCAACAGAACCAACTCATCTGATGTTTGTAAGCTATCAGTGTCCTTCACACTCCCCTTGATTATTGAAAAGCATTTCCATAGTTCCATTCTGTTTCTAGGCCTGGTCTAGTGTAGCTTTCCTATAGAAAGGGAGAGAATGGAGGCAAGAAGGAAGGAAAAAACTAGAAAGCCCTTGTTTGCCTTGTGTTGGAATAGCGCTGCCGCCTTCTCTTGTGTTGGACTGTTATATGCTTATACGAGTTTGAGTTCCTTCAGAGGGGAGACTAGGCCTTATTTCCGTTTTTGTAATACTTTTTAGAAAGAAGACACATAACAGACAATGTGAATTCATGGAAGTTAATTAAACTCACCCTAGATTTCCTAATTTTGATAAAATGGAAAATTCAAAACTATAATTAATTTTAAAATATGGAAAATTAAAAAAAATTCAGACATAAAATTATATAAAACATTTTTGCTTATTTCATCATTGATTCATTTGATATTTTTATGCATTTGTTATATGCAAAGCTTTCATTTATTTAATTAATTATTAATTTCATTAAAGATTTTAAGCCAAAAAGAAATAGGATTTGGATTAGATTGGTGAGTACTGATCTTTTTACAAGATAAATCCTACTACATCATCGTCCTGCTTAGAATCCTTCAACAGATTTTATCACTGCATTTAGAATGAGTTTTATGTATGCCCATATGACCTGACCCCTGCCTATTTGTTTGACCTCATTTCAAATAACTCCTTATTATCCACTGTAAGGCCATACCAGCCAATTTATTTTCTTCAGACAAGTCAATCTGCATCCTAAACTTGTTCCTCCTCATCTTTCTCCTTCTCTGTCATTTCAATTCAAGATTAAACGTCATCTCCTAAAGAGAACTCGTCAGATGCCACAGTTGCACAGAGCCACCCTCCCTCTTCTACATGACCATATTCCCACGCTGTTCAGTGTGCTTATTACAATTGAGTATTGCATCCACTTGTTTATTACTTGTCTTTCCCTACTTAAATGTAAGTTCCAGCCCTAGCAGAGAACTTAACTGTTGTGTTTACTGCTGGATCTCTAGGGCTCAAAATAAGAGTTCATTGTTACTGCTCAATAACTGAATGAATGAATAAATAATGAATACATGGGCAGATGATAAGTGAGAGAACTCAAGGATGATTCCTAAAATTTTGATTTTAGCCAATGGATGGAAAATGATATCACTTAGGGAGACTGAACACTGAAGGAGGAAAAAAGTTAGGAGTGGTTTAAAATGAAGAATTTTGATTAACTCACATTGAATTTCATACTGTTATTATTATAGATTTTCAAGTTCAAGTATAAAGTTGTTAGGTAGTTACTAACTCTGGATATCAATGATAAACTCAATGATAGTATTAAAGAAACAAATATCCAAACACTTTAATAATAACAACAATCATAATAATTAACAAATCATATACATTTGTGTATGTGTGTGTATACGAATGAGCCTGGAATTACTCAGATTGTAGAGAAATATCAAAAAAAGGCAAAAAGTTAAGAGGAAAATTAGGTAGAAACAAAACCAGAGAGTATGTCTTCAGAAAATAAAAGAGGAAAGTTCTTTCTTTTAGAAAGAGTTTCCATGCCAAATATTCCTAAAAGTTGCAAAAAAGAAGAATAAGAGACATCAACCAGATTTTCAAAATAGAGGTAGGTAAGAGGTGACCTCCTTAAAAGCAATCTCTGTTTAGGTGTGAAGTGTGTGAAAAACTAGGAGGAAAGCATTAAGGAGAGAGAAGAAAGTGGAGGAGCCCAGAATGAGACATTTTTCAAGAACGTTTTACCTAATGTGAGTGTAGTATCCAAGATGAAAAGGAGTGGGTTGGGGGAATTTTTTTCATAGAAAGTGTAGAATATGTTTCATACTGATAAAATCACAGTGCTGAAGTCATTATACTAGGAGCTCCTTAAGACCAAATTACAAACAAGGGAAATATCAGAATACAAATCACGTCTATATTATAAATTCAGTATGTAGCTGTACCTTCTTCCCACCCAACACACTGGCTTCTGGATAAAAAGATTTAATTTAAAAATAAATAGCTTGTGAGCACATTTTTTTTAAAAACCTACTGCTGGCCTCATTTAATTCTTTCTAGGTTATGGCAAGTTGGGATGATTAAATATTAAATAAGAACAGCAACACAAAAATGAATGTGAGAGTGTGACTTCCAATCTTTTTCCCACAGATAATTCAAGATAAACATTTCAAGCTGGAGTTGCATTTCTTTCTTTTCTAGAACACAAAAATATTGTCAATTTACTAAAATCAAAGAAACCAAAAGAGAGAAGTGGTGATTAAAGAAGAAATGATATTGCTCTTATCTTGTCAGCATTTGTGGCTTAATTCTAAAATGCTGAGTCCCTTAAAGATCAGAGAAAGTGACTTTTTTATTTAGCAAACACCAAGTCTTGGGGTGGGGCTTCTGTGGTGGCTCAATGGTAAACAATTTGCCTGCAAGGTAGGCAACCCAGAAGATAGGAGTTTGATCCCTGGTTTGGAAAGATTCCATGTGTTCTTGATGGGAAAATCCCATGGACAGAGGAGCTTAAGGACCTATGGTCTATGGGGTTACAAAGAGTCAGACACGACTGAAGCGACTAAGCACGCACAAGCCTTGGGGCACGGGGACAAGTGATAACCAAGAGTTCCCATTGAATAACAGTTGTAGGGTATGTCAGATTCAGACAATGCCAATACACATCTACCCCCAAAAAACCTCAGCAAATTTGGCAACTGCAAGTACTGTGTAGACACTATATTTTTGAATGGAAGCCAGAAAAACATATTCCAGAAAATATATTGTAAATAGATTTTGTTATTGTTATCCAATGCCCCAGTATTATCTAGGACAGAAATATGTTTGTACACATAGTGGTAAGTAAATTAATAGATATTTTTCTTACTTAAATTGCCTGTTGAAGGAGGTATCATGTAGAATAAAACTTGAAGAACTAGGTTAACCATAATGTATTATTCAGAACCTTGGTTCAGCATACTAAGCTGAAAACAAGAAGTTAAAAGCAATAGTTAGTTAATATCTTCCTAAAACAAATCAAGAATGGTAATATGGGCAATGCTTGTTAGCCCAAAGGCAGATTGGTGCTTAAAATCTGTTGCCAGTACTTCAGTACTTACATTGGTTATCCTGATGTCATTGCCACCAGCATATGTCTATTTACGCCATTGTGCCAATGTACCATGTGTCTTCCCCGTACTTTTGCAATAAATTGCTCTATTTCCTGAAGCAACCACTACATAGCAAATGATTGCTCAATATATCACTAAAGCCCGAAGAAATAATATGCATTCAACTCAAAGCCATCTGCTATTCCAAATGCTGTCTATTGAATAAATAAGTGTTGATTTAATCTGTGGACATTTATAAGCTGATCAAGTGATGAAAGCAGAGCTGAATAGAAAAACTGAATTTTCACAGATTGGTGTGGATTATTCATAAAGTGGTATAAAACTCAGAGCGTTTTGAAGTCATGTCTCAATCATTGTTTTATATCCAGGTCAATAAATATTGGTTGCATGAAATATATAAGAGATACCATCTGTCTGTAAAACCAAAATAACAGATGACAGTTGTGGATAAAAGCAACAATAATACTCATTATCATATGCTGAGGGCCTTGACACTACACTAAGAAATGTAATTTTTTAAATTTAATCTTCAAAGTGACATTAGGGAGAAGATGTTATTATCCACATTTTGGAGAAAAGACTTAGAGAAAATAAGTAATGTGTCCAAGAGACAGTAAGTGGCAGAGTGACTATAGGAAAGAATGTTGGCTAAATTCAGTATCAGTAAGCATAAGAATTATGCTCACTTGAAATTTCTGGAAAAAATATGGGGTGAAAATTAATGAATAATTTTCCTATAGGATTTTTGTTTGGTTTTGTTTTTTTAATGAGAAGAGAATAGCAAGTGAAAGCAAGTGTTTTGGTCAGTTATTCATAGCTGAAAAAAATATTCTGTCCAATTTTTAGTGATATTGTCCATATATTCTGGATTTATTTTTAATATTTTCTGTGGCAGAGTTTGACTTGAAATAGGTCCATACATACTTGGAGACCACAAGAAAAGAAATAGAACAGCAGATTGGAGAGTATTATCTAGTAGAGAACACTGGGCGTTGTTTCTGACACATGGAACTTAGAACAGACCAGAAACCCACCAAGTTTTCAAAGAAATGCAACTTCAAAGAAACTGGCTTTAAAATATGGCGAGGGGATCTTTGACAAATACTTAAAATAATTATTGTGACCTTAAAGTATAAGAAAAAATAAGACTTCAAAAATATACATTGAACATGGCTAAGGAGGATATTGAGCAAGGAGATCCTGAGCAAGGAGAAGCCTTCCGCAGATCTCATCAAGGAGAATATGGGGGAAATGAACACAGGAGCAACTCCCAAATAGCTGACTTGGTTCCCCAACTCAGGCGGGTGGCTTTTACATAGTCTGACTGGCAGGGTTTTGTGTTACTACACAGCAGTAACTTTTGGGTTTTCCTTTTACTTCCAGAATAAGAATATTTTTGTGTTTATGCACTTCTTGTATCGCCATTAAATAATCGAGTGGTTGTTGGGAGGAGTGTATATGTCTTTGTTGACAAAAGGTCTCTAGACCCAAAGAAGTAATGATTGATGCAACTGTTTCACAAAGATCCTAGATTTTTGAGATGGATATATGTTGGAGTTGCTAACACTGGGAAAGGCCGAATGTGTTCTGGGTAATGGAGCACATAGGAATAGCACAAAAGGAGTAACGGAAAGGTTACTGGTGATCAGAAGGGACTGGCTGGACGCGAACCAATTACACTGATTTTTCTGGAGCACACATTAGAACATATGCCAACCTTCTTTGTGGCAAGATTGTGACTCTGAATTAGTTTTGGTCAATAAAATACAGAAGAAATGAGGCATTCCCACTTCCAAGGGTAAACCTAAAAATTCTAGATTTTCCTTTCTTTCTCTCCCTCTCTCTCTCCTTGTCTCTCTCTCTCGCCACAGGCAAATGACTTCAGGAGACTGGACCCACACTATACAATACTATCCTTAAGTGACTCCTTCAAAAACAGACTCCTAGGAGACCCATGCTACTCACAATAGGCTATGACTTGAGGAAATTATGTATTAAAGCACCTTAGGCACTTTGATTCGAGGGAGCTTTGCTGTGGCAGCCAGAAGTATTACTGTCTAATATGTGACTCATACACCCATCTATGCCTTACCCAAATCCTGCTTGCTTCACTCGTGGTTACTGAATAATGCCCACTCCTTAATGTCACACAGGGAGAGGGTGTCAGACCTTGATGTCACACATTAAGGGAGAGGGTGTCAGACCTATCCAAAGCAAGTTGCAGATAAGGTAAAGTCACTTATTCTAGAACCTACGGTGATAGGTCATCGGCATTTCCTTTTCCTCATTGAAAAATTCTGATAAATTCAAGTTATCCTCTGTTTTCCTAAACACACACACACACACCCCACATGGTGTTCATTCTCTTATTCTGGTGGTAAGGGAGTAGAAATAACACCATTTACTCCTGATGAGTTGCTCACATAGCAAGAAAAAATTCAGCCATGCAGAGATTACAAAATGACCACACCTCTGTTTGGTAATATAAAATAGCAAAGAAAAATAAGACTATAAAGTGAGTGTTATCCACTCTATTTGAATTTGAAATTATGAATCATAAAGCAAGGCAGTTCTCTGAGGAAGCTGGAGGAACTCAGGCTGATTCCTGATATGAGTCTAATGATGAGTCAATGGCCAAGCTATTTATAACTGAGTTGGTCCCAGCAAGAGATAAGAGCCTGTGCAAAGCTTCATTAAAACTGGTATTTCTGCTGGCAGCTACCATACTAAAGAAATGTTTGTGATACCATCAATGCACCAGTCCTGTGCAATAAACCAACAGATTCTATGTATTCTTTCAGCATCAGTCTATGGAATGAGAATATTAACTTAGTTACATAAACTGACCTCCAATTTTGAAAACTATTAAACTAGAATTCTCAAAGATTTTTGTCTTTGGTTAAATAAACCTGATTTCGAGTTGTAAAAGGAATCTTTAACGCATGCAAGAAAGCTAGGCTGATTTCGTGTAATGCAATATAAATGTAAAGTTGATTATATATAGCAAAATTATTTTCCAAGGGCAACTACATCATAAGAAACATCATAAAGAAAGAATATTGAATGTTCAGTGTGGATTGCTATAGTCACACTGCAAAAATTCATTCCACAATTTGAAAGTTCTAATTTGGGGAACTAGGTGAACTGGTTTGCACAACCCTAATAAAGAGTGTAAGCACAACATGTAAACAACAGGCCTTCATTTGCATTTATAGAAAGCAACTTCAGTGTTAAGCCATTCTGTCTAATCCAGATAATTCTAAGGACCACCTGCACTTGGTTTACTGGGCTTCCCCTGGAAGCTTAGCTGGTAAAGAATCTGCCTGCAATGCAGGAGACCCCAGTTCGATTCCTGGGTCAGGAAGGTCCCTTGGAGAAGGGATAGGCTACCCACTCTAGTACACTTGGGCTTCCCTGGTGGGTCAGATGGTAAAGAATCCGCCTGCAATGAAGGAGACCTGGGTTCAGTCCCTGGCGTGGGAAGACCCCCTGGAGAAGAAGGGCATGGCAACCCACCCTAGTATTCTTACCTAGAGAATCCCCATGGACAGAGGAGCCTGGTGGGCTACAGTCCACAGTGTCACAGAGTGGGATATGACTGAGCAACTGAGCGCAGCACACTGGGTTTACTAGGCTGCTTCTTTACATGCAATATCTAGGGCCCATATCATGCAGCCTGAATAAGAATTATTATGAATGTGGCTAAAATCTTTTTTTTAAGCAATCTATACAATATCCTAAGGATGCTAAAGTTAATGAACAGGAATTGGAATAGGAATTCTCAAATTTTACAGTGAATCAGGAGAACTTGTTAAACATTGCTGGGCTCAACCACCAGAATTTCTGGTTCAATAGGTTTAAGGTAAGTTTTCAGAATCTGCATTTCTAACAAGTTCCCAATGATGCTGATATTGCTGGTCCAGGGACCACGCTTTGAGAGCCACTCTACTAAAATATTAGATTATAAATATGTATACCTGACAAAGGACCTCATTCAGACAGCATCCATAAAAAAATCTATATGCTAGTGATTTTTCTATCTTCTGAGTTATCTTCCCTGAAGATAATGGAAACATGAATTTTTGCCTGAAAATTAGTAACTTCTCTGGAAACTTCCAGTCTTAAAGTTTAAACCTTCTAGTTCAAAGTTATAGACTTTATATGATACATAAAGATAAGGCATAGAAAGCATTTGACCTGACATACAGCTAGCATATAGGGATTCCCTGGTGGCTCAGCCTGTAAAGTATCTGCCCACAATGCGGGAGACTGGGGTTCGATCCCCAGGTCAAGAAGATCCCCTGGAGAAGGAAATAGCAACCCACTCCAGTACTCTTGCCTAGAAAATTCCATAGATGGAGGAGCCGGGTAGGCTACAGCCCATGGGGTTGCAAAGAGTCAGACACAACTGAGCGACTTCACTTTCACTTTCACAGCTAGTATATATTAAGCTGAAAAATAACAGAAAATAAAAATACATAGTTACACAATACTATTTACTGTCTCTTCAAAATACCGAATCCTTGCTTCATCTTTATAACACCACAGAGGAGAATCTAGTGCTGATACTCACGTATCTTAAATAATGAGAGAATAAGTTGCCCCCCTTCAATTTTTTTTCAGTTTTTTCCAGTTGGAGAATTATCTAAGCTATCCTGAGAATGGCTTTCATGTCCTGTAGCTTAAGACTGAGCTCTCTTATCCCACTTCATTTTACAAAATGTGTAGTAGGGAAAACTTCATAGACTCCCCAAGAGTCTGTCTTTCCTTTTCAAAGCCACTGTTCTGAACTTGAAAAACTTTTAATCTATATTTCAGTGAGCCCATATTTTCTTGGTCAACTGGCATCTGCATCAAAGGTGAATCTCAATGTCATGTGGTAGAGTGGGCTATTCAAATAGCCCATCTGAAATCCACAAATTGGCCTGATAATTTCTCCTCTGTTGCAGCTCAAGGAAAATTAACTGATCTTGTCTCTCAGCTGTTACAGAGACATTAAATGACCAGCTGTTGTGGATACCAGCCCCCTACTCTAAAAGCACAATTTCAAAGAAAAAAAAAAGTTTATATAAATGAAGAGGGAAGTTTACATTTGATTCTGGGTTATTTAATGTTTTGTTGTTGTTGTTGTTTTAACCTCTTGACAGAATGAAAAATTAATGAAGACATTGATAAAGATAGGAACAAATAATAAAAAAAGCCCATGAAAGGTTTGATGAAATACTTCTATGCCAGAAAGAGTTGAACCGGGCTTCAGAGCCTTTCTAGACTTACATTGGAAATGCACAAAGCCATCAAATTTGAATGAAGTGAATGACCTCCCCACAGGTTTGCCAAAGCAAGAACATGGCTGCCATAGGGATCTCAATACAATACATTGAAAGCATTCGGGGAAAGCATTTTCCAAACTGAGAACTAAAAAGTATACCTGGCCTCTGAGTTGCAGGGAAAAAAAATTTTTTATCATTATAAAAAGCTTTTTAAGATTAAAGGGAATCATCTAAGATTTTATCTGTAAGGAAGGTAGAGGAGGAAGTAGGACACAAAGAAATACAGCAAGTGAGCAAAAATAGCAACTCTGAACAAAACCAGATGAAACCTAAAGTATGAACATATTATTTATTCATTTGACAGTCTCTGGAATCAAACAAGAATTACATGTTCTGAATACATCAAATATTAGAATTTTCCAAGGATAGAAAAAAAAATAAAAAGAAAGAAAGCGTAGGTAGTGATCATACTACACCCTAAGATGAAACTCAAGGAATGTAGTTATTCTTACTATCTTGAACAGAATTAATTGCTCACTAACACCCTCCAAATTCTGCTCTCAACATTTTCTTTGTTGTAGCGAATCTCACGTGCTGCACTTAATCTATATTGGTCTCTAGGTTGCTCAGGAAGTGATGATCATCTTATCAAAATTAGCAAATAATGAGATTTTGCATATATATTACGTTATTTAAGCCTCTCTGATTTTTGAGATACCATAAAATGATCCCCATTTTCCAGATGTACAAATGAAAGTGAAGTTATTCGACCAGGGGACATAGTGGTTGCTATAGTAAGAATCTGAACACCTGAATCCAGAACTCCGACTTCAGGTGGTAAATCAAGCTGACTCTTGAGGAAACAGCAACAGGATTCTGAATATTTCCAGAGGTAAAGCAGGAGTGGCAGTAGTAGCCACAAGTCCAACTTAACCAAACAATTGGAGAGACTTTCAGATTTGCCTAATCCTTTTGGGTAGCTGCCAAGCTATGTTAGAGAAGAGAAGGAAAGTGAAGAGAAAACATGGATGGTACAGAGGCTATGCACACATCTGTACATTTCTCTCTCTTTCTCTTTGGAATATGTACTTCTATCCCACATAAGTCTACAGGATTCTGGCAAGGCTACAATTAAGTAGACACAGTTGCCTAGCATGTGGTGGGCTACAGTCCATAGGGTCTCAAAGAGTCAGACAAGACCGAGCGAGTAGGCAGAGCAGAGAGAGGTGGGTTATGACTAAGGAATATTTATTACTTTCTGGGGACAGTTTTGCAGCTGGCACAAGAATGTCAGCTGAAAACAATGCACAACTTAAAATTTGAGAGTTACGTTTTATTCAGCGGACTTTCTGAGGAGTTCAAACCAGGGACACAGTATCTCAGATAATGCTGAGCAAACTATTCCAAAGAGGCAAGGGGGATAGAAAATCAGAATATTTAGGAGCTTTTGCAAGGAAAGACCAAGTAGTGGGAACATCGAAAGATTACTGTTAATAAAAGCAAACCAGGAATCTCAAGTTAAGGAATTTGTGCATGCGTGCTCAGTCATGTTGGACTTTTCGCGACCCCATGGACTCTAGCCCACTAGGTTTCTCTGGCCAAAGAATTTTCCAGGCAAGAATACTGAAGTGGGTTGCATTTCCTCCTCCAGGTGAATTCTCTACCATTGAGCCACCTGGGAAGCCCAGGGAATTTAGCCCTTTTCTGTGTATGAGAGGGCTTCCCTGGTGGCTCAGAGGGTAAAGTGTCTGCCTGCAATGCAGGAGACTCGGGTTCGATCCCTGGCTTGGGAAGATCCCCTGGAGAAGGAAATGGCAACCCACTTCAATACTCTTGCCTGGAAAATCCCGTGGACGGAGGAGCCTGGGAGGCTATAGTCCATGGGTTGCAGAGTTAGCGACTGGGCGACTTCACTTGTGTATGAGAAGATGCAAGTGTCTGGGCTCTGAAATCACTTCTTTGATCTGCACCTAGCTACCTGAGACCAGGATCCTTTGTTTTCTCAGTTTCCCCTCAGAGATGGCTGCAGGGCATGGCTTCTAGCCGGGTTTAGCAGTGAGCAGCCTGTTTGTCCTGAGTTCCCTCAGGACTTACAGTCTGTATGTGATGGATTGATATTTGCAGCATCCTTTGTTTACTAATATTTAGTTCTCAGGAACCAAGATGGGCCAAAGACGGACTGCCTTGGGGGAGTTCTGGGAGAAACATCTTTCTCCCTTTTACTAAGATCTCAAATAAAAAAAATAGTGCAGTCGTAAAGGGTTACACTGAACATCTTGTTTAGAATAAAACCAACACAAAAGAAAAACTGAGAATGACAGAACCTGATATAAAACTGAATGAAAACTGATATAAACCAAGTGAAAAGTGAAAGTTTTAGTTGCTCAGTTTTGTATGACTCTTTTGCCACCACACTGACTAGAGCACACCAGGCTCCTCTGTCCATGGGATTTCCCAGGCAAGAATACTGAGAGTATTCTGATCAATCAAGAATACTGAAGCCCTTCCCTTCTCCAGGGGATCTTCCCAACCCAGGGATAGAACTCAGGTCTCCTGCATTGCAGGGAGATTCTTTATCGTCTGACCCAGCAGGGAAACCCTAATGATTTCTTCAAACCCACGAGTGTTTGGACCCTGAATCCAGCTGTGTTCAGTCATGTCAGATCATAAGCTATTTATTTGATCAATCTCTTGAGTTTATTATCATCACTTCCATCCAAAAGTGTGTTGATGAACCTGATACCTTTGTTTTCTGAACTTAAAAATAGGATTCATATTTTTAAAACAGCAATGTTACCCAAAGGGGGTATTAAGTATTTAGATGAAAACTGTTCTTACAACTAAAACAGTTACATAGCTGACACTTACTATGTGCCAAGTACTGTTTAAAGCACTTTATACAAATATCAAGTTACTTAATTCTCACACCGGTACTGTCATAACAGTCAGTTTACACATAGGGAAAATGAGTCATGGATAATATGTAATTGATCATGAGGTCTTTTAAGATCCGTTCCAGTTACTGTCTTGGTTCAGGTTGCCATAACAGGATGCCATAGACAGTGTGGCTTAAACAACAAATATTTACTTCTACTTCTCACACATCTAGACCATGAGAGGTCTGAGGTCTAGGTGCCATCAGATTCACTGTCTGGTAAGGACCCTCTTTCTGGCTTACAAGTGACTCTCTTCTTGCTGAATCCTCACTTGGAGGGCAGGTGGGGGCGGGAGAGAGACAGAGAGGGAGACACAGGGACTGAGAAAACAAATAAGCTTACTAATCTCTTAATAGGGCACTAATCCTATCATGAGGACTTGACCCTCATCTAAACTCAGTTACTTTCCAAAAACCCCACCTCCTAATATCATCATTTGGGGGTGGGGCTTCAGCATATGTATTTAGAGGCACATAAGTATGCAGTTCATAACAAAACACCAGTTCTCATCTTCAAGGGTAGCCCAGACAAGAGGAATGCATATGTTCTAGTATGAATTTCCAAACTTTCTCACACTCTTTTTCATTATATGGGTTGTATATACTCTGATGCTCCATCATTCCAGGGCTTGAGTGACAGAAATGTAAGTAACCAATGTTACAAATAACCCAGAGACATGGAGGAAAAAGGATGAACTCCCAGCCATCTCTCTATATTCATGGCTTTATAGACAAAATTACTTCTGTAACTGAGAAGAAGATTATAGAGAAATACACAAATTTGGAATCTAGAAATATATATACCCATTACAGCCTGAGAGTGTCCCATTTGCAAATAAACATATGTCTGAAACGGACCAATTAGCACTTCCTTAAATGCAGGCCTGATCTTCCAGATATTATAAGTATTCATTATGCTAAGCCATAAAAAAAAAAGATACATAAGGGACTTTCAATCAAGAATTAAAGTATTTCATAAAGAAAATGTTTAATGAGACTATATTAAATTTGAAAACTGAAAACTACAATCACGCATTAAATTATTTAAAGGGAAATATTTTGATGAAGACAATTTAACTTTAGATATTGTTTAGATAGATATTGAAATATGATGAGGATGGTGATGATGATGAAATGTCTGCCAATGAAAATAAGAATATTCTTTCACATCACTGATACCAAGTTATCCCCTCTTTGCAAATTTTTAGCAGATTTCTCTCTTTGTTTTATCTTGTTTTATCTCTTCTGACAGGTCACAAGTGGAAAATGTCTAAAGGAACAATAAAATATGTGAGCAAGTAGTAAATACTACTATTAAGGTTTTTTAAGTTTTATATTGTCATTTTCATTAAAGAAAATTTATCAAAATATTTAATAATTTTAATAAATATTCTACAAAAATAATAATGCATACTATAAAAACAATCACTGGGATTTTAATTTAGGGAAATAGGTCTAGTTTAACTGCAAAATACTATTATTTATTTTCATATTTATGATACATATATAAAAACAGGATGAACTTTTGAATAACTTTTCTCAGTATACACTAAAAAGGATGTCATGGGAAAGCTAATGTCATGTTAGAACTTTACAGAATGACTTGCATGATGATGAAGTGGGGATATGCAGGAATCCAGGAGCCTGAAGGCTGTCTCGTGCTCTCTGGACAGTATTCTCAAGAGGACCAATGAGATGGTGTATGGATGCATGTGTCATGAGGCCATGTTATGTATACATATGTATAGCCTCATCAGTATTTTATATATGAACCTAACAACCAACCAGAGGAAAAAGTGCCAGACACAGGCTGCTACATAAACGGTGCTAACTGCAGCTTTTATTGTTTTTATTTTCACTTGATTGCTTTGTTTAGTAAGAGTGCAAAGAATAAATGTCAATAAGCTTCCAGTACCTAACTTCATCACCATTCAGGGTTTGTGTTTTGACACGACACACAAGATGCTATAATGTAGTAGAAGAAGAGACAGAAGCTGTAAACCTGCCTCCACCATAACCAGAGAGAGGTAACCAGAGAGAGGCAATTAATTTACACAGTTTCAGGTTCATAGATTTTTAAAAAAATGATAGCTTTATTAAATATTCTTTCATTTTTTAAGTAATAGAATTACAGTTTGAAGTAGTTCTATAAAATAAAAAGTATTTGTTTAAGTACGACTAGTTAGTTCTAGGAGTGAAAATATTGCTCTTATGTCTTTCTAAAGCTTCCTTTTCTTTCTGTGCATTATTACGCAGTAATGTATGGTATGTATCATATCCTCCATGTGACCGGGGAAGGTGCTATGAGCAGCTCTGGGTTTACATACAAACAATTGAGATTCCCTGGCTTCCCGGGTGTCCTTAGTGGTGACAAAGTGCCAATGCAGGAGACTTAGGAGGCACAGACTCCATACCGGGCTCAGGAAGATCCCCTGGAGAGGGGCATGGCAACTCTCCATTCCTGGAGAGTCCCCATGGACAGAGGAACCTGGTGGGTTACAATGCACAGGGTTGCAAAGAGTGGGACATAACCAAAGCGATTTAGCACACATACAATTTAGATTCCCAGAGGAGGCTAAATCTCTCTCCTGTGGCCTCTATACCAAATCCCAGCTAAAGCTCCCAACTGAGTCATTTGGCAGGGATCTATAGTACTCTAAACTACAAGCCTACAAAGTATGGCTACTCTGATGGCCTGAACAAAGATGCAGTATGATTTCAGGCCCAATGTACTAGGGGAAAAGTGGTCCCAAAGGAAACAAGGAATGGGGAAAAGTTCAGAATTACAAGTGGAAATGATTTGTAATTATACCCAATGAGAATCCATATTGAATAGTGTGAGTGGAACAGAGAGATGTTTTCAGGCACATGAGAGTCTCTTAATATTTATTTTCTGTATCCTGTTTTTCAGAAAATTATAGGAGGATGTATTTGAGATGAAAGAGGGAAACACTAAGAAAAGAAAGAAGCAATCATGGGAATGAGGAAATAAGGCTTCCAAAAAGAGACCCTCAAGATGCTGGCAAAGGGTATCCTGTGGCGAGTTCTATACAGCTGTTGTAGAGAGGTTGCAGAAGCAGACCGAGGATTTCAAGACAAACTGATAAAATACATAACATATGTGAGGAATGTGGGAAGAATTTTACATTTCTGTAAGATAATTTTATTTTTTTGTTGTTTTTTTCCTTAAACATTTTATTGTGTATTGAGTATAGCAGATTAATAATGTTGAGATAGTTTGGATACCAAAGGATCTCAACCATACATATACATGTATCCACTTTTCGCCAGGACATGTTTTATTATTACAAGTGAAATCAAAAGGGTAACACAAAGGCAGTAGGATAACTGAATAGGTAGGAGGTCAGTGAAATATACTAGGCCAAACTCTGACCACTGTTCAAATATACATAATAGTGCAGGACTCTCTCAAGCAAATGTGGCACAAAGAAAATCTCCTGTAAGAAGAACATACTTTAGATATATTCTTTTTGGAATAAGTCTTCTTGCCTAAAATTAAGCCTGAAGTCATCTCTTTTATTCTAATATCTGTTTATAATCTCCCAAGGCTACTGGTGAATTGTAATGCTATAGACTGGATTAAAATTATAATGGCTAATTGTGAGTGTTTTGTTATGATTTGAGATGGACTGTACTATATTTGTAAGATAATTTTAAATTAATATGTAGAAATTCTAGCAAAAGGAAAAATGAGTTAATATGTATAGGAGAAAAACATTTGTAAAGAAAGAATAAGAAATCATAGTATACTACTTGACTTTGCTATGAACAACATTTAATAGTCATAATAATGCAAACACTGAGTACTGCATGAACTGAAACTGGTGATATAAATATAAACATATGTTACTATAATGGAAAGAGAAAGGAAGAGGAAGTAGATCCAGGAGAGGGAAATGTAAAAAAACATCTTTCATTGCCATGTGAAATGATGCCTCAAACTGAAAAATAAAAACAGGCAGGCTAATCATATTGTTTATAAACATGGAGATAAACTTGTAAAGAGAACTTGAAGACTTAAAAACGGAGGACTTGAAAGTGGCTACCTCTGAGGTAGAGAATTAGGAAAGGGATGGACTAGGAAAGGTGTTTTTAACAATAAATCATGACTGTTTACATTGCGAATATTTGAATACTTTGAATGTATATAAAATACATATGATATATGCCAGACATAGTATATATTTTCATAAAGGTGAAAATTTAAATTTCTATAAATAGAAACATTAAAATGAATAAATGGATGAGTTTGGAGAATAGGGAAAGAATTCTCTGAAACAATGAAGATTTCAAAAGTTCACTCACGATGATCAATTAAGGAAAAAGGGACTATTTATCATGGATACCCTGAGATACAATGCAGTATCTCAGGTACTACATTGCTCAAGAAACACAGGATTAGATATTTGCCTTGACAAATTCTGCATTCTTTTTTCCTAGTTTTCTAAAAAATTTTTAATTGGAGGAGAATTGCTTTACAATATTGCGTTGGCTTCTGCCTTCCACAACATGAATCAGTTATGATTGTACATATGTTCCCTCCCTATCGAATATGCTCCCACCCGTGTCCCATCCCACCCCGCTAGGTTGTCACAGAGCACTGTGCTGAGCTCCCTGTAACACACTCTGCTTTTAATTTCTAAGGATGACTACCTCCTAAAAATCTAATTATTTTAGTTTATGAATTCACCATGTTAATTCTGTATTTAATTGTGGTTATGTTAATGTAGGAGATCAGATCAGATCAGTCGCTCAGTCGGATCCGACTCTTTGCGACCCCATGAATCGCAGCACACCAAGCCTCCCTGTCCATCACCAACTCCCGGAGTT
>NW_011495056.1:1200227-1200921 GCF_000754665.1 Bison bison bison | reverse complement strand
ATGCAGTATGATTTCAGGCCCAATGTACTAGGGGAAAAGTGGTCCCAAAGGAAACAAGGAATGGGGAAAAGTTCAGAATTACAAGTGGAAATGATTTGTAATTATACCCAATGAGAATCCATATTGAATAGTGTGAGTGGAACAGAGAGATGTTTTCAGGCACATGAGAGTCTCTTAATATTTATTTTCTGTATCCTGTTTTTCAGAAAATTATAGGAGGATGTATTTGAGATGAAAGAGGGAAACACTAAGAAAAGAAAGAAGCAATCATGGGAATGAGGAAATAAGGCTTCCAAAAAGAGACCCTCAAGATGCTGGCAAAGGGTATCCTGTGGCGAGTTCTATACAGCTGTTGTAGAGAGGTTGCAGAAGCAGACCGAGGATTTCAAGACAAACTGATAAAATACATAACATATGTGAGGACTGTGAGAAGAATTTTACATTTCTGTAAGATAATTTTAAATTAATATGTAGAAATTCTAGCAAAAGGAAAAATGAGTTAATATGTATAGGAGAAAAACATTTGTAAAGAAAGAATAAGAAATCATAGTATACTACTTGACTTTGGTATGAACAACATTTAATAGTCATAATAATGCAAACACTGAGTACTGCATGAACTGAAACTGGTGATATAAATATAAATATATGTTACTATAATGGAAAGAGAAAGGAAGAGGAAGTAGATCCAGGA
>NW_011495056.1:1197312-1200127 GCF_000754665.1 Bison bison bison | reverse complement strand
CTCAGCCTTCTTCACAGTCCAACTCTCACATCCATACATGACCACAGGAAAAACCATAGCCTTGAGTAGACGAACCTTTGTTGGCAAAGTAATGTCTCTGCTTTTGAATATGCTATCTAGGTTGGTCATAACTTTCCTTCCAAGGAGTAAGCGTCTTTTAATTTCATGGCTGCAGTTACCATCTGTAGTGATTTTGGAGCCCAGAAAAATAAAGTCTGACACTGTTTGCACTGTTTCCCCATCTATTTCCCATGAAGTGGTGAAGGCAATGGCAACTCCAGTACTCTTGCCTGGAAAATCCCATGGATGGAGGAGCCTGGTAGGCTGCAGTCCATGGGGTCGCGAAGAGTCGGACACGACTGAACGACTTCGCTTTCAGGTTTCACTTTCCTGCATTGGAGAAGGAAATGGCAACCCACTCCAGTGTTCTTGCCTGGAGAATCCCAGGGATGAGAGAGCCTGGTGGGCTGCCGTCTATGGGGTCACACAGAGTCGGACACGACTGAAGTGACTTAGCAGCAGCAGCAGCATGTTAATGTAATTTATTATACATGAATTTCAAAAAGATTTTAGTTCAAAATTGGGTGTGTGGAGAACTCTTTGGAATGGCCAAATAAAAGCAGTCATGGCATGGACATTACTTAACATTTGCTGATGTTTTAGTTAGATGAAAAAATTCATACTATAAAAGATTCTATGTATTACTGCAATAAGTAGGGCCATTTTAATTAGAACTGTAAAATAGTATTTAAATTTCACTTTAGTGGAATTTCCAGAGAAAGACATTTTATTTTCATAGGCCCTTTAGAATTAGATTTATATGTTTCTCTGCATGGGTATCAAATAAGTTTTTTTTTCTTTTGTATAAAACTATTATGGATACTTTGAGAGGAACCTCGAAAGCTGATGGTGAATTCCAAATCCTCTAACAGAGACTTGGAATTAAGTAATTTGCAAAAGCTTGTCCTTAACTTTCAGGAAGTTGTACCTGATGAGAAATTCAAGTGTCCTTATCTCAGATGCTTAAAGAGGTGGGATAAAAAGTTCACAGACTCAGGGGCCAGGTTACCTGCTATAAAATCACAGCTCTGCCCCTAATTAGCTGTGAGGATTTAGACAATTTATTAAGCTCTTTGTGCCTCAGTTTCCTCATCTGTAAAATAAGGATTAATATTTTCATGAAGATTAAGTGTTAGTCTTAACACTTAGAGCAGTGGGTTGCTGTAAGACTGTTCCCTCTCATTGCTTCCACTGGATACTTGACATAAAAGTTGTCTGTCGTCAATGATAAGAAAAAATAAGTTTGAATACTGCACTATGAATTGCTATTTATATTATCTTCCAGTTCATGTCCTAGTGGGATTTGTGAATAGTTTCAAACAACAATGGAGTATGATTAGGTATCACATTGAAAGTCAAAGTATTAGTGCCCAAAATGTAGATTACACACAGGAAAACCATGATCCCCATTTGAGTGTTTAATTAAAGAATTACTATCTCTATAATGGAGTCTTCACCCAATTTCAGTACAGTGATTGAAGAAAAGGAAGGGAGACTGGAAAGTTAATAGGAGCAACAACATAGTAAAAAAGATCGGCTTCCAGAATAGTTACATTGCCAGCGCTGTGTCAACAGGATGACTGACCAGAAAATAAGGGTGGCTTGAAGGTGAGCCAGCATCAACTGCAGAGACCTCAGCCTGCACCTCCAAGGCCATAGGAAGGTGAGAAGGGAAGGCTGGTCTCAGTGGGATCAGAGCAGGACATCGTTGGCTGAAATGAGAATGCTTTTGTAACATGGGGACTCCAGTAAGGGACCCCAGGGACATGGGGCTGGACTGCTGTGTGGCTCCAATAAGAAAGTGCTGGGGTGGGGTGAGGGTCTCGCTAAAATGAGCCAGAGGTTGCTCTTAGAGTACTTTTGATATACTCTTATCTCCTAGCTTTTCCTTCTCTTATCTGGGTCACACGGGAAATATGGATGACACAAGTATTACAGAGAAATTTCAGAGATATGAGGTAAATGATTTGTGTAAAGTATGTTCTGTCTATCGTCTTTGAAAGCAGCATGCTTCTCTCTGGGGATGTAAAAATGTTTCTGTGCTTTGTTTATAGATTTGGTCTATAAAAGACATCATTTTCTCCTTAAACTTCTGTCCATATATCTATGTTTGCTCAAATGTGTAATGTTCAGTATTGTCCATAGGCCAAAACAATTTTAAAATGCTCATGGAACGATAACCCTGTAAGCAAGACAGCAAAAGAGACACAGATGTATAGAACAGTCTTTTGGACTCTGTGGGAAACGGAGAGGGTGGGATGATTTGGGAGAATGGCATTGAAACATGTATAATATGTGAAACGAATTGCCAGTCCAGGTTCGATGCATGATACAGGAAGCTTGGGGCTGGTGCACTGGGATGACCCAGACGGATGGTACAGGGAGGGAGGTGGGAGGGGGGTTCGGGATGGGGAACACGTGTACACCCGTGGCAGATTCTTATTGATGTATGGCAAAACCAATACAATATTGTAAAGTAATTAGCCTCCAATTAGAATTTTAAGAAATGCTCATGGATTGAGGCCCCTGTGATTTATTTACCACACACCAGTGGAATCATTAATTAGAGTATACAGATCATCCATTATCACTGTTGTCCAAAAAAAAAAAAAAGTCACCTTTAACATATTATAAATATTTTGAGAGTGAAAATTTTCGTTTGAAAATGATTTAGAAAAACAGAGTGGAGGAGAGCATGGACTAAATTTTCAGCAATGGAATAAATTTGGCCTGCCCCCACAACCAAAAGTCATAT
>NW_011495056.1:1185715-1197212 GCF_000754665.1 Bison bison bison | reverse complement strand
GTCATATGTCGAAAACCTAATACCCAATGTGATGTTATTAAGAGATCAGTTCAGTTTAGTTGCTCAGTAAGGTCCGACTCTTTGCTGCCCCATGGACTGCAGCACTCCAGGCCTCCCTGTCCATCACTGACTCCTGTGTACTCAAACTCATGTCCACTGAGTCGGTGATGCTATCCAACCATCTTATTCTTTGTTGTCCCCTTCTCCCACCTTCAATCTTTCCCAGCATCAGGGTCTTTTCCAATGAGTCAGTTCTTCGCATCAGGTGGCCAAACTGTTGGAGTTTCATCTTCAGCATCAGTCCTTCCAATGAATATTCAGGACTGGTCTCCTTTAGGATGGACTGGTTGTATCTCCTTGCTGTCCAAGGGACTCTCAAGAGTCTTCTCCAACACCACAGTTCAAAAGCATCAATTCTTCGGCACTCAGCTTTCTTTATAGTCCAACTCTCACATCCATACATGACCACTGGAAAAACCATAGATTTGACTAGACAGACCTTGGTTGGTAAAGCAATGTCTCTGCTTTTTAATATGCTGTCTAGGTTTCTTCCAAGGAGCAAGAGCCTTTTAGTTTCATGGCTGCAATCACCATCTACAGTGATTTTGGAGCCCCCCAAAATAAAGTCTGCCACTGTTTCCCCATCTATTTGCCATGAAGTGCTGGGACCAAATGCCATGATCTTAGTTTTCTGAATGTTGAGTTTTAAGATAACTTTTTCAATCTCCTCTTTCACTTTCATCAAGAGGCTCATAGTTTCATTGACTTAGACAAGGCTGTGGTCCACGTGATCAGATTGGTTAGTTTTCTGTGATTGTGGTTTTCAGTCTATCTTCCCTCTGATGGATAAGGATAAGAGACTTAGTAAGAGATAGGAGCAGGCTTACCTATTGGCTCAGTGGTAAATAATCTGCCTGCCACTGCAGGAGACCTGGGCTTGATCTCTGGTCCAGAAAGATCCCACATGCCATGTTGCAGCTAAGCCCATGTTCCACAGCTATTGAGACAGGGCTCTAGAGCCTGGGAGCTGCAACTACAGAGCCCATGAGCCTCAACTACTGAAGCCCACATGCCCTAGAGCCCTTGCTGCCCAACAAGAGAAGCCACTTCAGTGAGAAGCCTCTGCATCCCAACGGGTGAGTAGCCCGCGCTCGCCCCAACTAGAGAAAAGCTCGCACACAGCAACAGAGACCCTCACAGCCATAAATAAATAAATAATTTAAACAAAGAGAGAGAGGACTTCATGCCTTTATAAAACAGATCTCAAATAGCTTTCTCACCCCTGCCAAATAAGGACAGAGCAAACAAATTATAGTTTACAAACCAAGAAGCAGGTTCTCATCAGATGCCAAATCTGTACTGGAATCTTGATCTTGGTCTTCCCAGGCTACGAAACTGTGAGAAACACAGGTTTATTGCTTATAAGCCACTCAGTCTAGATATTCTCTTATGGCAGCCCAAATAGATTAAGACAAGAAAAATAGAATATTTAAAAAATATATATATAACATCTAATTATGCTTCTATAGAGTTAGATATGTGTGTGTATATGTGTGATTCTGTGTTCAACATTGTTGTCAGTCTTAGGAACTCATTATCTTCCATTTGTGCTATTTCCTGTAACTGATGCTGTGTATTCACTGAAAAAGCTGACATTACTGCACAGTCGGCTTGAAATTTTCAATGCACCACTGTGTCAAGCCTTAAAGTTAAGCTCTGTTTCCACAGCAACCACACTTTAGCTCTTCAAGCATAGTTGGACTTTTTTTGTGTGTGTGTGTGGTCTTAACCTACACGTACCAGTAAGACTTGCTAATCTTTGATGCAGCATTTATAAGTTTTACTGGTTATATAAGTGCATGCCTCAGGTTTCTTTTGTGCATTTGAAAATCCAATGAAATTTTACATAGAACTAAATTTTGAGGTGACAATTGGGGAAAAACTAACAGCATTATTGTAAGCAATTGGGCATTCAGCTACATTTTGTATAAAACTAATGACTAGTTCTTTCAAAAAGATATAGATTTGTGTTCATGCTCACTCCACTGTGTATGATTCTCTACAATCCTGTGGACTGCAGCCTGCCAGTCTCCTCTGTCCATGGCAACTTTCAGGCAAGAATACTACAGTGGGTTGCCATTTCCTACTCCCTAGGATCTTCCTGACCCAGGGATCGAACCCATGTCTCCTTCACTGGCAAGTGGATTCTTCACCACTGTGCTACCTGGGAACCCCCTGGATTAGAAAGTTCATCTATAAAAACAACAAATCTGATGCAAGCTTTGAGAGGCCTCTGCTTCACACACAAATACCTACATGTACCCTGGAGAAAATAGGGTACAACCCCTGTGCAACTGATGCTCCTCCACATGCCTTTCCACATGTATGTCAGTGGATCATCTGAGCTATGGCAGTATGATGGCGGTCTCATGTACCTACAGAACTAAATGATCTGTGTGTACTGCGGCCTGTAATCACTCTTCTCTAACCAGCTGTCTTCCCCCTTAATCAACCTGAGTCTAAATCACTTAACACTTTTTTATAGGGGTACTTCATCTTCTGAAGAAAAAAAATTGCCCAACTGTTTCAGTCACAAGAGATTTCCTTCACACACACACACACACACACACACACACACACACACGCTCATTCACTGACTCATTAGATTTTCTCTTGAATCACCTGAAGTAAAGGTCAGACTATGTGAAAACTAATGTTGGGCCAATGGAATAGCCTAAAATATGAAGGCAGTCATTTCCATTTCAGATGTCTAAGTAATCCTATTCATTTCCTGAATACATCATTTATTTCTTGCACCAAGTAACTGGCCAAAATCATTCAACTGTGCAGTTTGGTATCTCTTCAAAATTATGGTTCATAAATACATATGACTTCTCAGTGATTCTTAGTACTGAATCTATTTTTAGCCATTCACAATCATTCACATTACTCAGAGCAAGTGTTCAAAATTTTCCACATCCCCTTCTAGCTTCCTAACCCTTCTCCTTTAGCATAAAATGTACTTTTCTATTTTACATGAAAGGTGGATGCCATCCCGTGTCCATCAACAGCCACTCCCACCTATTCGACCTACAAACTTTCAAATACCAATCATTTTTTACTTCTTGTCTAGGAAGAAACAAATCCAGTTACATCTAAAGTATGACCCTTCTACTGTGCATGCTAGGCTCACTACCCTTTATTGACCTTGAGGATTTTGTCCAGCCATAAGTTGTATATCTTGACCATCTTTTACTCCATTGCTAGTTTCTTCCCCTCTGCTTATAAATATGCATAAGTTGTTTCTGCACTTAAAAATTAAAATATAATGAAATAGAAAGTCAAAGCTTTACCTTTGAGTTTCAAACCATCTATTATTTATTTTCTTGCCCTTCTAAAATAACCAAAAGGATTGTCTAAATTCATCATATTCCAATATCACCTCCTCCTATTTGTCAGTCCACAGTGCTTGAACTTTTATTATTACCTCATTATTTCAATAAAACTGTACTAATTAAGCCTTGTAATAATACTCTGATTGCTGAATCCAAAGTCATTTTTGTATCCTATTCTCCCTTGACTATTAGCTTTCAATAGTGCTTATTATCCTTTTTGAATCTGTCTCAACCCTTTGAATCCAGAATATCATTACTGCATTCCCGTCTGGTTCACCCCTAGATTCTTTGCAATATCATTCACAAGTCTCCTTTTTTGCCTTACTCTGCCCCACTTTCTCAGCAGCCACTGTTTTCTTTCACCATTCTCCTTTTCAGGGATCTCATACATTCTAACGATTTTGATTGTCCAGATTCAAATCAGATACTTTTCTTCTCCTCCAGCAAACTGTATTTTCTAGTTTCATCTTTATTTGCTCAGTGATAACAAGAGGCAACCTAAGGGCCAAGATCGAATACTGAGGTTCATAGTCAATCCAGCTTTAACCATCATTTATTTCATACATCGCTAAAAGTTTTATAACTTCTTTGCTCCTAATTATAACTTACATGTGCCCTCTCATCTGAATCCCTACACTCATCACCTTGCTTTTGCCCTACATAGGTCACCCGGGATATTGCCTTTTACTTAGGCTTTCTACTTCCGATCTCATTCTCCTCCAGTATATTCTTTTCACTTTTCTAAGTTTTTTTTACAAATGCAAATTACACAGAATACTTAATAAATATTTGCTGAAAGAATAAAAAAAAATGGGCAAAGATACACACATAAAAAATACAGACCAAGGAAATTTTTCATATTTCAAAGGAAGGGACAAATATGAGACCATGTTTGTCAGTAGCTAATCTGATTTTTATGAATATTAATGTCCCTATGAGTTATTCTATAGATATCTAATCTCCACTCTATATTCCTGCATTTATGGCATCTAACATAGGAGCCAGTTATTTTCATGCAGGTGTTTTATTGGGGAATGTTCTTAAGACCAATACCTGTAAGACAAGGAGGGAACTATGATAGATTGGAGACAGAAGTTGGAGTATCATGAGGTTGTAACAGGTTTCAGGCAATTTCACAGGGAGATCCAGAGTTGGGATGGCCATTCTAAATTGAGCTGAATTGAGGCAAGAGAACTGGGTCATTGTAACCCTAAATAAACCAGCTACTGGATGTGGGCTGCCTCGTCTGCCCCACTGATGGTGCATAACTTCCAGGGAAGCAGTTTCTCTTGTCAATGGAAAGCTATGAGCCACCATCACTCATACACCCGGTAGCTGGAGGAATGAGCTGGGCCACTTACCCTAACAAGGACTGTTCAGTTTTGACAACTCACTTTCTTCCTCCCACTATAAATGCTAACTTTTAAAAAGGCCAAACCCTACATGAAAAAGCAACTCTCTACAACTTTCCCTAGCCCCTCTGGCCACCAGTTAACCCACCCATTGCAGAACACACAGACAACAGAATTAGTTCAAAATAAATTTTTTTTTATTCATTTAAGTAAATGTCTTGACTTCTAATGACCTACAGATGAAAACGCAAATTTTTATGCTATCATATTGAAAGTATTCGTAGGTTTGCTTTTCCTATCCTGTGGTGACTTGGTCCCTGAGCCATAGTTTATCCAGACTTTTGTCATGACCAACGCAACAATGGCCTTGGGCTAATCCCTATTTTGTACATGTTCTTCTTCTTCTCTATTTAGAGGTATAGAACTTCTCCTTCTTAAAAAATCACCTTAGAACTTTTACTTTTGTAAAGTCTCTCCAGCATCTTCAGCCAAGGTCAAACACAATCTCTTCTGTGTTTTCACTGCAATGTTCATCAGCACTGTTAGAATATTCAGTGTTGTTTTACACAATCTGCTTAAAAAGTTCTCTCCCTTTCTATCTTAATCCCTGTAACATCAGTGCTCCCATATTTGCCAGGGCTTCTCTGGTGGCTCAGATGGTAAAGAATCTGCCTGCATGCAGGAGACCTGGGTTTGATCCCTGGGTTGGGAAGATCTCCTGGAGAAGGGCATGCCAACCCACTCCAATTTGCTTGCCTGGAGAATTCCATGGACTGAGTAGCCTGCCGGGTTACAGTCTATGAGGTTGCAGAGAGTCAGACACAACTGAGTGACTAACACTTTCACTTTAATATTTGCCAACACACGGTAACTACCAAATATAAGTTCGTTGCATGAGTGAAAGAATAAATGATTAGGGTTAGGGTTAGGGTTTAGGGTTAGGGTAAAAAAAATAAAAAGAAAAAGAAAAAAAAAAGAATAAATGAATGGCATAGTTGTTTCATTCTAGCATGCACATTTGGATATTAAGTCAGCAGATACAGCAAGCATGCCTAAGAGATTACTGTAGGAGTAAATGCCTAACATGCTTTCTCTGTTTTGCTTTTGTTTATACTCTTCTTTTCTCCATCACTAAGAAAACTGGAGAATCTACTGTTTCAACCTACTGTTTTCCCAAATGCATGAAAATAACTAAATGAATGAACAATGTTTTTCAAGCAATGATATAAAACCAAATAGCTATATTGAGACATTAAAGGATTTTTCTAAGATTGTGTCTTCTGTGTTATAATTCCTGATTCAGCATATATATATATATATTTGATCATTGAATAGCTACTTGGATAACTGCAGCTTTCAATATATCTTACAGTTATAATGTAAATAATTATAATATATATTATTTTTATGACGTTAATAAATATTTTATGATGTTAATGTCTCACACTTATTTTCTAGTATTCTCTGTACTAATGCTTATGATATTACAATTTTCATTGAAAATTATCAGAATTAAAAACATCTTTATCTCTGTTCACAGTAGTCATAAGAAGTCCAAGACTCTGCTTATAACTACCTTTGATCAGAAAATCCTTTCAGTTCTACCACAAAAAAAAGTCTATAATTTGACCATTTTTCTAGTTCCATTGTAAAAACTCTAAACAATGTCACAATCATCTTTTTTCAGGATCTAGAAAGGTTAAAACCTGCTTCCAACCACAGCCTCGGATCTATTAGACATTAAAAAAAAATGATAATTGTGACTGTCCCTCAGAGCTATATTGGCTTTCCAGGAGGTGCTAGTGGTAAAGAACCTACCTGTCATTGCAGGAGATGCCCAAGACAAAGGTTCAATCTGTCAACTACAAATTGGCACTTGCTTGTCAACTATAAATTGGCACTTGCCAAGGATACACAGAAGAACTATACAAGAAAGATCTTCATGACCCAGATAACCATGATGGCGTGATCACTAACCTAGAGCCAGACATTCTGGAATGCAAAGTCAAGTGGGCCTCAGGAAGCATCACTATGAACAAAGCTAGTGGAGGTGATAGAATTCCAGTTGAGCTATTTCAAATCCTGAAAGATGATGCTGTAAAAGTGCTGCACTCAATGTGCCAGCAAATTTGAAAAACTCAGCAGCAGCCACAGGACTGAAAAAGGTCAGTTTTCATTCCAATCCCAAAGAAAGGCAGTGCTAAATAATGTTCAAACTACTGCACAATTGCACTCATCTTATATGCTAGCAAAGTAATGCTCAAAATTCTCCATGCCAGGCTTCAACAGTACACAAACCATGAACTTCTAGATGTTCAAGCTGTATTTAGAAAGGGGAGAGGAACCAGAGATCAAATTGCCAGCATCCGCTGGATCATCAAAAAGCAGAAGAGTTCCAGAAAAAACATCTACTTCTGCTTTATTGACTACATCAAAGCCTTTGACTATGTGGACCACAACAAACTGTGGAAAATTCTTCAGAGATGGGAATACCAGACCATCTGACCTGCTTCTTGAGAAACCTGTATGCAGGTCAGGAAGCAACAGTTAGAACTGGACATGGAACAACAGACTGGTTCCAAATAGGAAACCTGCTTATTTAACTTATATGCAGAGTACATCATGAGAAATGCTGGACTGGAAGAAACACAAGCTGGAATCAAGATTGCCAGGAGAAATATCAATAACCTCAGATATGCAGATAACACCATCCTTATGGCAGAACATTAAGAGGAACTAAAAAGCCTCTTGATGAAAATGAAGGAGGAGAGTGAAAAAGTTGGCTTAAAAGTCAACATTCAGAAAACTAAGATCATGACATCTGGTCCCATCACTTCTTGACAAATAGATGGGGAAACAGTGGAAACGGTGTCAGACTTTATTTTTTGGGCTCCAAAATCACTGAAGATGGTGACTGAAGCCATGAAATTAAAAGATGCTTGCTCCTTGGAAGAAAAGTTATAATCAACCTAGATATATTAAAAAGCAAATATATTACCAACAAAGGTCCGTCTAGTCAAAGCTATGGTTTTTCCAGGAGTAAAGTATGGTTGTGAGAGTTGGACTATAAAGAAAGCTGAGCACTGAAGAATTGATGCTTTTGAACTGTGGTGTTGGAGAAGACTCTTGACAGTCCCTTGGACTGCAAGGAGAGCCAACCAGTCCATCCTGAAGGAGATCAGTCCTGGGTGTTCATTAGAAGGACTGATGCTGAAGCTGAAACTCCAATACTTTGGCCACCTCATGCGAAGAGTTGACTCAGTGGAAAAGACCCTGATGCTGGGAAAGATTGAAAGCTAGAGGAGAAGGGGACAACAAAGGATCAGATGGTTGGATGGCATCACCAACTTGATGGATATGAGTTTGAGTAAGCTCCCGGAGTTGGTGATGTACAGGAAAGCCTGGCATGCTGCAGTCCACGGGGTCACAAAGAGTCAGAGACGACTGAGTGACTGGACTGAACTGAATGGAAGAGCGCTGCCAGTGACTGAACGAGGGCCTTTGCCATCTGCCTCTGTGGGGACTGAACCCTGTGCTGATGCAGCTGTTGACCTTCAACACCTCCTGAGGGAATGGCCGGTGGAGTGAGGCACTTTGTGATCCAGCGAATCTGACAGAACAGGTGTTTAGATAGAGGAACTGATTTCATGATCCCAGTCCTTGTATCTCTTCATATCTGGAAAAGCCCTATGTCTCTTCATGACAACATCAGCTCCTCGTGACTAGCAGAAATCCTTTTATGACATAAGCACTTCATTGTGTTGAGCTCCCTCTTTACCAAAATCTTATATACTGATCTTTCTCCACTGCCTCTTTGGAGCAGTCTCTCAGAGCTATCTGTCTCTCAGGCT
Source organism: Bison bison bison (assembly GCF_000754665.1). NCBI lineage: Eukaryota > Metazoa > Chordata > Mammalia > Artiodactyla > Bovidae > Bison > Bison bison. The sequence continues at coordinate 1,188,614 of NW_011495056.1, read as the reverse complement.
GCAGTCCTCATTTTGCCCCAAATAAAACTGAACTTGCAACTCTCAAGTGGTCTTCCTTCTTAGTCGACAGTCCTGGGTTGGGAAGATTCCCTGGAAGAGAGCATGGTGACCTACTCCAGTATTCCTGCCTGGAGAATCCCATGGACAGAAGACCCTGGCAGGCTACAGTCTGTAGGGTCTCAAAGAGTCGAATCTGACTGAAGCAATTCAGCACGCACACACATGCATAAGAGCTCTGTATGTTGCAATGATCTAGAATGTATGCTACAGCTTCCTTTTTTTTGTTTTCTGTACCAAAGTTTGACATCATGTGGCCACCAGTATTACACTGAACATCTTTAAGAAATCTTTATCTAAGAAAAAAATCATTTTATTGTTTGTTTTTAAGTAAGAGAAATACATGTGTATTTATAGAATGGGGAGAAGTATCAACTGGATTTTGAAATGTTAAAAATATGAGAAACCAAATAATTGGTTAAACACATGCCCAGAGAAATGTGATGGGCTTAAAAACCAAGAAAAAGCTAAAGGGTTTGCCATTTCCAGATGGGAAACATGTAGAGACTGAAGGAAGAAAATTATGTGTCAAGAATGCAGTTAGACTTTGACATATCCTTGTTCTAAATCATATAACAGAATAAATTATTCAAACACTTTAAGGCTCAATATTCTTGTCATTTGTCATTTATTCTTACCAAAGATTTATTGATCATCTGTCATCTATTGTCACTCTGCTAGGCATTGAAGATACCTTGGAAGGAAATGTAGTAAAGATATTTGCAAGGATTTCTTTTATAATCTTACTGTACTTAGGACAAAAGAATTACACTGTGGGATTAATATGTTTAGAGCTAGAGTGAGAGAAGTGCAGTGTGTTATGGAAACAAAAGGGAGCGTCAGATAACAGATGATAGGGATCAGGATAGGCCTCTTGAAAGACTGGCAAGAGGAAAAGAGATTTGAATAAAAGAGTTTGACTTTGGAAAAAGTGCAGTGATATGAAGGTAAGTAATAGTGCCAGACAAAACAAACAATATATGCAAAAGCCTAGAAGAAGACAGAGCTGGTTAAATACATATTAAATTCAATAATTTTCAAAATCATTGGGGTTGCATCACAGTGTGTCAGAGCACAGAGTAGGAAAAGATGAAGTTGGAGGGGTAGGCAAAGGCTAGATTAAAAGACTATGCGCTTCTAAAAAACTGGGGTGCACAGAAATCATCTGAGAGCTTGTTCAACCTTAGATTCTGAATCAGTAAGTCTGCTATGGGGCCCTAATTCCTAATAAGTTTGCAAATAATGTAATTCTGCTGGCCTGTTTGCTGGTCCACTTTGAGCAGCAAGGATTTAAATCAAGTTCGGGAGTTGGAATCCTATATCTATTCCCTGAAGACTCACTGGTAAGTCTAAATAGAAAGGTAACATGATCAAATTTGTGTTTTCACAAGATTCTTCTCATGCCTTATGAAGATTGGATTAGAAAGTGAAAGGTCTGTAGGTAGGGAGACATTAGAAACAATTATTCTAAATTAAACAAGTATCTGAGAGATGATTGCAAACTTGGAAAGTCACAGTGGAGATAACAAGATAAATTTAGTAGCTAAAATCAAGAGAAAACAATAATAAACTGAGTACACATAGAGAAGAAGGGAAGCATTAACTATAATGCCCAATTTTATGGTTAGAGCAAATGCATGGAGACTGATGATTATAATTATGTTAGTAATAAACAGCTAAAATGTATTCATATTTATAACATGCCCAGAATGATTGTTTATGCTTTATAATTATTTAATGCACAAAAAAAACCATAAGTGAGATTCTATTGCATTTCCATTTTATAGATGAGGAAACTAAAACCTGGGTTAAGAAATTCAGAATTGTAGAGTGTATGCCATAGCTTTTCAGAAAATGGCAATTATTATTATTACTCAAATGAATTTGGAGCTGGAAAACAAATGGTTGAAAGAGTCACTCTAATAGAAATAAAGGTTGGGTATGGAATACACGAAAGTGATGAAACAACACAGTGAAAAATCTACAGAATGAGAGAAAATACTTATAAACTCTATATCTGATAAGGAGTTCATATGCAGAATATATTTTAAAAATTCCTGCAGGTCAATAAATTTTTTAAACCCAATTTAAAAATGGTTAAGAACTGGAATATGTATTTTTCCAAAGAAGACATACAAGTGGCCAAGTGGTTTATTAAAGACACTTTAACATCACTAATCAATAGACAAGTTCAAACTATATTTGCTAGACTAGATAGCGTTAGAAGTTGTGGATTTCCACAGTGATTCAAGCATTCAAAGCTTCCTTATTTGCTCTGTGCTCATTTAGTTCACAGGCTGAATTCATTCAGTTCAGTTCAGTTCAGTCAGTCGTATCCGACTCTTTGCGACACCATGAATCACAGCACGCCAGGCCTCCCTGCCCATCACCAACTCCCGAAGTTCACTCAGACTCATGTCCATCGAGTCAGTGATGCCATCTAGCCATCTCACCCTCTGTCCTCCCCTTCTCCTCCTGCCCCCAATCCCTCCCAGCATCAGAGTCTTTTCCAACGAGTCAACTCTTCGCATGAGGTGGCCAAAGTACTGGAGTTTCAGCTTTAGCATCATTCCTTCCAAAGAAATCCCATTAGACAAAACTAAAAGAAAGCCTTGAAGGGATAAGTAAGTTCTCATAAGATGAAACATAATGTTTTGAATTATTCTAACTTACATATTTCTCACATTTACTGAACATACTTAGTTACTGGATAATAAAGTGAAATTAGGGAGGGACGGAGGAGCCTGGTAGGCTGCAGTCCATGGGGTCACTAAGAGTCGGGCACAACAGAGCGACTTCACTTTCACTTTCATGCATTGGAGAAGGAAATGGCAACCCACTC
>NW_011495056.1:1182047-1185250 GCF_000754665.1 Bison bison bison | reverse complement strand
TCACCGACTCGATGGACATGAGTTTGAGTAAACTCCGGGAGTTGGTGATGGACAGGGAGTCCCTGCGTGCTGTGATTCTTGGGGTCACAAAGAGTCAGACACGACTCAGCAACTGAACTGAACTGAACAGTGCTTCCAAACAAGTTGCTAAGTTATCTTAAATCTCATTTTAATGTTTTCATATTTCATAACAAAAGAAACCAGAATGCAAATGTATGTCGTATGCTTACTTCCCATTCAGAGACAAAATTTCATTGTATTACTGACTTTCAATTTAGCTCATCATCTTTCCCTAGACAGATGGAAAAAAGTCCTTCTTGAAATTTAGAGCTGAATTCATAAAGGGTAGTCTGTTTGCTAAGTGATGCAAAATGCAAATTATTAAATAAGTAAAATATGTAAATATGTCACTCTTTTGATGGTGTATTAAATATGTGCATAATTCTGTTTCTTTTTCTGCTTTATTTGCTATTATTTATTTCATAAATACTTTTTCCTCTACTGTCCTCCATGAAATGTTCATCTTCTCCATTATAAAGCAAGTATTCTTGCCTTCTTGCAGAGAGCATCCTCTTTCATACCATAAGCTTATATACTCTATAAAAGTAAAAGGCAACCACTTACACATATATGAAAAGAAATAATCAACATGGATACATGTTTTACCTACTTTAATCAACTGGTTATTGTGATTTTGATTCCTATGTTCATAAATTATTCTGGACATTTTATAAAATGAAAAATAGATTTTTCTGCATTTTCTAACACCTGTAACTGTAATTTATAAGTCATTTCTAAGCACTAACAGTGAAATGAATCACATAGCTTCATTTAAAATATACATATGGATCAGATCAGATCAGTCACTCAGTTGTGTCTGATCTCCTTCAGAATGGACTGGTTGGATCTCCTTGCAGTCCATATGGATATGGATGTACAAATAATAGGACGTTTTTAGCAATAACCAGAATCATTGAAAATAGTTTTATTGAATAAAACAATTTAAACTTTTTATTGTATATTCCACTGAAATGTCTTGTGTCTAAAATATTAAATGCCATCCTATAACATATTTTCTTTCTTGTATTCAGCAGTATCTCAATATTAGACTTAAACAATTCTGGAGGGTGGAGGTTCAATTAAACTAGATGAATTTAAATTTTTAGAGTTTCACATTTTATAGTAGATTATGAAAAATAATAAACACCTTTATTTTGTCACATTGTAAAAATTTTGCACTTTTAAAATGTGAAGTTTTTTTAAATTAAATAAATAACCGGGCATATTACTTCAAGAAACAAGTAGAAATTTTACTTTACTGAGAGCTGAAACCACAATTATTACAAAAGAATGTTCCTTGCATTGACATATATGAGGGAGAAATAAAAATAGTGGATATATAACTTTTTAGTTATAAAAATCCTTTGTCTTCCTTTTCTTTGAATATATATTCAAAAGTAGCAACAGAAAACAAACTGAGAAGAAAAATTCAAATATACTACTTACTCAGGGTTGGGTGTAACAAGGCAAAATTATCAATTAAAAAATAAGGAATTAACTTTGACTCTTTTCCCAGTTCTTCCTCCATCATCCTAATTCTTGAAATTTTCATAGTTTAAGATTTAGTTTATTTTGTGGCTTTGCTTCTAGTAATATACTGCCTCTGACCACATAAGTCAAAATGTTTTATGAGAGTTTTGCTAATAAATGTCTTCCTGCTTTTTACATTGCATTTAGTTTGGCATAAAAACGTGACCTTTTATGCAGCAGTATAAATGAAGAATGAATAGATGTTACTCATAAATTAATGGTTGTGGTTTCACTTAATCTTACAATGGACCCATTGCCAACTATAATTTAAGAGGGAAAACTTATGAAATAAATCAGCACATTTTGCACTTAGGGAATTTTGCAAAAGAACAATATTGTAAAAGATGACCATTTATTTTTTTCCTCTGTATTACCTTTAAACAACTTCTCCGCAATGAAAACACTTAAAGATTGAATTAGGGTTTATGGACTTATAAGAAAGACGAATCTGGAGGTAATGGGGGTATTAAATACTCAAAATACTTTTGGTACAAAGGATCAAGTGATGCAAAGTGTACTGATAGAAAAAGAAAGAATAACAATTAAATCAAAGAATGAGAAGATCTAAATAGACATTTCTCGAAAGAAGTCATACAGATGGCCAGCAGGCACATGAAAAGATGCTAAACATTGTTAATTATTGGAGAAATGCCAATCAAAAGCACAATAAAGTGTGACCTCACACGGGCCAGAATGGTCATCGCCAAAACGTATATAAATTACGAATGTTGGAGAGGGTGTGGAGAAAAGACAGCCCTTCTGTACTGCTGGTGAAAATCTGAATTGCTGCAGGCATTATGGAGAACAGTATGGAGGTTTCTTATGAGACCAGAAATAGACCATATTACACTATAGGACCCACAAGTTTCTGCTGGGTCTGTACCTATAAAAGAGGAAAACTCTAATTCAAAAACATACATGTACCCCAACATTCATAGAGCACTATTCACAGCAGCCAAGATAGGAAAGTAAATACAAATAATAATATATGTAATATATTATATTATATATTGTAATATTAAATAATAATATTATATTATATTAAAGATGCTGCTGCTAAGTCGCTTCAGTCGTGTCTGACTCTGTGCGACCCCACAGATGGAAGCCCACCAGGCTCCTCCATCCCGGGGATTCTCCAGGTAAGAACACTGGAGTGGGTTGCCATTTCCTTCTCCAATGTATGAAAGTGAAAAGGGAAAGTGAAGTAGCTCAATCGTGTCCGACTCTCTGCTACCCCATGAATAGCGCCCACCAGGCTCCTCTGTCCATGGGATTTTCCATGCAAGAATACTGGAGTGGGGTGCCATTTCTTTCTCCAGGAGATCTTCCTGACCAAGGGATTGAACCCAGGTCTCCCGCATTGTAGGCAGAAGCTTTACCATCTGAGCCACCAGGGAAGTCTTCTTTTAGTTATATCATTTAATTGGATTTTGTGTAGATAATTCTTTAAACTTATGAGGACTGACATTACACAATATATATATACTACATAAATATATAATATATACTATAAATATATTATATCAATATACAATATATTAATATATAATAGTATATTATATATATAATTATATTATATATAGTTATATATATAATCATACCATAATTATATA
>NW_011495056.1:1180936-1181381 GCF_000754665.1 Bison bison bison | reverse complement strand
TAATAATAAGCAGAAGATATTAAGAAGAGGTGGCAAAATACACAGAAGACCTGTAAAAAAAGATCTTTACGACCCAGATAATCTGATGGTTTGATCACTCACCAAGAGCCAGATATCCTGGAATGTGAAGTCAATTGGGCCTTAGAAAGCATCACTACGAACAAAGCTAGGGTGGTAATGGAATTCCAGTGGAGCTATTTCAAATCCTGAAATGATGCTGTGAAAGTACTACACTCATTATGCCAGCAAAATTGGAAAACTCAGCAGTGGCCACAGGACTGGAAAAGGTCAGTTTTCATTCCAATCCCAAAGAAAGGCAATGCCAAAGAATGCTCAAATTACCGCACAATTGCACTCATCTCACATGCTAGTAAAATAATGCTCAAAATTCTCCAAGCCAGGCTTCAGCAGTACATGAATCATGAACTTCCAGATGTTCAGGCAG
>NW_011495056.1:1164062-1180836 GCF_000754665.1 Bison bison bison | reverse complement strand
TATATGCAGAGTACCTCATGAGAAATGCTGGGCTGGAAGAAGCACAAGCTGGAATCAAGATTGCTGGGAGAAATATCAATAACCTCAGATATGCAGATGACACCACCCTTATGGCAGAAAGTGAAGAGGAACTAAAAAGCCTCTTGATGAAAGTGAAAGAGGAGAGTGAAAAAGTTGGCTTAAAGCTCAACATTCAGAAAACGAAGATCATTACTTCTTGTCCCATCACTTCATGGGAAATAGATGGGGAAACAGTGGAAACAGTGTCAGACTTTATTTTTTGGGCTCCAAGATCACTGCAGATGGTGACTGCAGCCATGAAATTAAAAGACGCTTACTCCTTGGAAGGAAAGTTATGACCAACCTAGATAGCATATTCAAAAGCAGAAACATTACTTTGCCAACTAAGGTTCGTCTAGTCAAGGCTATGGTTTTTCCAGTGGTCATGTATGGATGTGAGAGTTGGACTGTGAAGAAAGCTGAGCACAGAAGAATTGATGCTTTTGAACTGTGGTGTTGGAGAAGACTCTTGAGAGTCCCTTGGACTGCAAGGAGATCCAACCAGTCCATTCGGAAGGAGATGTTCTTTGGAAGGAATGATGCTAAAGCTGAAACTCCATACCTTGGCCACCTCATGCAAAGAGTTGACTCATTGGAAAAGACTCTGATGCTGGGAGGGGTTGGGGGCAGGAGGAGAAGGGGACGACAGAGAATGAAATGGCTGGATGGCATCACTGACTCGATGGGCGTGAGTCTGAGTGAGCTCCGGGAGTTGGTGATGGACAGGGAAGCCTGGCGTGCTGCAATTCATGGGGTCTCAAAGAGTCGGACACGACTGAGCATCTGAACTGAATTGATATACATTTATATTATTTATAAATATATATTACATGTATTTACATATATATATAATTGAATCACTTTGTGGTCTATCTGAAACTATCACAGCATTTTAAATCAGCTATACTTCAATAAAATATTGTTTTGAAAAAAAGAGATGAAAAATATAGAGAATAAATTTGAAAAAATGGTAAGAACAAAATAGAATGCATTCCAATGTAAGTAATAATAAGCAATGGGGATGGATTCGAAGAGAAAAGCAGTATTTCGTGTAATAATTTCATCCCCTAGTTTTCATCTATTCTAGTCATTCAAAATGAACAAAATCAATGTCCACATCTGCCATTCCAGACACATTATTTTCTCACTTGACACGGGTGCTCCAATTCTTCTTAAATGATCCATATACATTCTAGCTACTAAGAAATCACTGGTGTGCTATCTCTCCAGACCAAACACATCCTTAATTCTTTAAATCCTGAATTTCTTATTCCAACCCACTCCCCAAGTCCTCTAATAAATTTTTATCTATCACTCCACCCTAACATTCTATACTTCTTTTGTGAAAGTGAAAGAAAGAAAGTCGCTCAGTCATGTCCGACTCTTTGCAAACCCATGGACTGTAGCCTACCAGGCTCTTCCGTCCATGGGATCTTCCATGCAAGAATACTGGAGTGGGGTGCCATTTCCTTCTCCAGGAGATCTTCCTGAACCAGGGATTGAACCCAGGTCTCCCGCATTGTAGGCAGACGCTTTACCATCTGAGCCACCAGGGAAGTCTTCTTTTAGTTATATCATTTAATTGGATTTTGTGTAGATAATTCTTTAAACTTATGAGGACTCATTAAACTTTAGTTTTCTCATCTGTAAAAGGAAAATAATAAGACATATTTTAGTGGGTTCTTGTGAAAATAACTTGTGAAAAAGTTTTTAGAAATATATATAGTTAAGTTTTATGTCAATGTTATTTTTTCACAGATTTAACCTTGTATCATTGTTTATGCTTTTGAGTATATGTCCTGCTTTACCAAATATTATGTAAACCATTGAATATTTGCTGTATTTTCAGTTTACATTTTATGGAAAGTGTACGATAATACAACACCCTTGCTTCCTTGGTGGCTCAGCTGGTGAAGAATCTGCCTACAATGCGGGAGACCTGAGTTCGATCCCTTGGTTGGGAAGATCCCCTGCAGAAGGGAACAGCGACCCACTCCAGTATTCTGGCCTGGAGAATTCCATGGACTATTCCATGGGGTCACAAAGAATTGGACACGACTGAGCAACTTTTATTTTCACTTTCATCATTTTCCATGTCCAATTTTGTGTCCCCTATCTTTTAGGGGTGTATTTGTTCTTTGTTCCTCTTATTCTCTACATTGTACCGAGGAAGTAGGGTACAGAAGCCTATCAGCTGAAACCCAAAGTTGCTCTCCAGCTATATCATAACTAACAGTGCAATTTCCTCTGCATGTAATCTGGTCTCCATCTCTATAATCAAGTCTTAAAATTCAGTCTTTTTTCTTGCTCAGTTATAGAAGAAGTAGAATCTCCGATATTAATGTTCACTCTGGGAATTCTCGTTGAATCATTTATAGATAAATTCAATCTATAAGCCTATATTACTTTTTTTCTCTCTTGGAGGACTGGTAATTGATGTGGGGCTGGACAGCATAGTACAGCGAAAAGGATTTAAATTTGAGAATCGTACAGAGGTATGTTTCATTTCACCTCTTTCATCATATAACCTCAGAAAAACTGCTCATACTCTCTGTAGCTCACTTAACACTTTATTGAAAAACTTTCCAAATTTTGATCATATCTAGTAAGAAATTATTGATTTTTACACTTGTGGCACATCCTCAGGCCAATTTTCAAGAACATAAAATGCAAATGCTAGGATACATTTGTCTCTACAGGGTCATGGACCCTCCACCTAGATGCTTGTGGTGTCTCTTTCTCTCTGGAAAGTTTTACTTTCCAGGTCTTGCATATAACATATAAAAGAGGCTGATATCTCCTATATAATCAAATAAGTAATCTTGGGATCTCCCTTAGCCTTTTGGCTGCATAATTGTATAATATAGCTATTTCTAAATAACAGATACCTCCGAACTTAGTGGCTTAAAACAACAGTATTTATTATCTATTAGTCCTCTGGTTTGGGGGTTTTCACAAGTCTGTAATGAAGGTGCCAGCCTGTGCCGTAGTGATCTTAAGGTCTGAATGGGAGTGGGTACTTTTCCAAGATTATTTTCATGTTGTTGACAGGATTCATAACTTCATGGGCTAGTAGACTGTGGGTCTCAGTTCTTCACTGGTTGGTAACCAGAAACCACCCTTAATACCTCTCCCTGTGGCCCTTTCCATAGAGCAGCTCACAAGATCGGAGTTTATTTTATCAGAACTTGCAAACAAGAGGTGAGAAAGTAAGAGCAATATAGAATTCACAGTCCTTTCAAAACTAATATCAGAAGTGACATCCCGTTCATACTGCCATCTTTTCCTTGGTCCAGCCCACACGAGTGTATGGATCTGAGAAGGTGGGAGTCGCTGGGAAGATTTTCAGAAGATGCCTACAACAGTGACGACTCTAGGAGGTTAGTTCAGTTAGCCAACTGTTAAACATGTTTCAGGAAGCAGACTACAATAAAATGACAAATAATATAACGTTGGCTTTAGAAAAGTTCATAATATATTTTGGAAACTAATGGGTCTGAGTTTATCATGCACAGGCTCTTATGGGAAAATAGATTCCTAATCCAGTCTATGAGATCAGAAAAGTTTCCCAGTGGAGGCAACCTAGTCCATTTTTGACACATAAAAGGCAGAGAAGATGCAGCATATCAAACAGAGAAAAACAGCTATGCAAACGTAATAGGGCACCATGCAGGACAGTACGTGACGGTGCATGCTCATAACGGTGTCCATGCTGAGCCCTTCAGAAGATGCCTCAGCCTCATTCCTTCCAGCACGTGCACAAAGTGCTACAGGAAAACTCTATTAGGTCTTATTAGCTCTTTTCTACTCACTCTCCCCGGGCTCACAGTGAGCTCTCTTGCTCCTCAGGAGGCTTTCCTAGACGGTTACTCTAGAACCTATTGCTCAAAACTGGCAATATCCAAATTCAGGCTCCTAGTGGAGTTGACAATAATCACAAGTTATTTCCCCATACAAACTCCAGAGTCTTCACAGAGACCGAATGACATTAGCTCTCCTGATACCCTGCTTATTCCCACAAGCAAACATCCAAATTAAGGTATAATTGTTAGACAATTTCCCTATAAGTGGGAACTTTTTCATTTGCAACAATTATAAAAACCTGCTAATGTTGCAGAAAAAAGTTTTTTTTTTAATGAAAGAAAAGTATTAGAAATAAAAAAAGTCATAACAAACGTATAAAATCCAATGGACAATTTTAATTTTTATCTCTGAGACTGTGTGCTATTGATTATCCCTTCTTGAAACATTCTCTTTTCTTGGGATACAATCCTTTGCTGATTTATGTCCTTCACCTCTGAGTACTCATTTATGTATAAATATTTCCAGGCCACTTAAAAATCAGTAGATGTTCGTGCCTTGAAATGGAGCCAAATATCACACATTTACCTAATCTTAGAATTTAGGAAATAAATCTAGATTGCATTTGACTCAATGAAGAGAGGAGTCTCCCTTTCTTGGTGATAAGGGTTTTCTTTGTAAATGTAACTATTTCCTTTCTCACTCTGGCAAGTTTTAAGTTTTTATATCTGCTAGCTCCAACTTCACGTGGTTCTAGAATTCCATGCTATCAATTATTTCCCCATCTCTCCATGACTTAGCTTCAGGGCTTCTGGGGTTATGGGTAATGGCAGAAATGCAAAGAACTAGAAGGAAAGAGTGGCCTTTATCATCACAAAATATGGAGCTGTCAACTGTGCTATACACACACACACACACACACACACACACATTTGTTTTCCGGATGAAAACTGGTTTCTTGTTTTAATGTACTTTTATTTATTTATTTAATGTCAATCATTTTTAAAGTCATTACTGCATTTGTTACAATATTGCTTCAGTTTTATGTTTTGGTTACTTGGCCATGAGGCATTGCAGGGTCTTGGCTCCCTGACCGGGGATCAAATCTGCACCCCTGCATTGGAAGGTGAAGTCTTCATCACTGGACTTAATCCACAGAAAGCCAGGGCAAGCTTTATATTTTTAATGGAAGGAAAATTTCCTATAAGCATACTAAAATTTATTATAGCTTTAGACTTAGAAGGTAGAACATAATATGGAGGAACACACTTTATCATTGAGCTGGTCTAAACTTGTAGCTGGTGATTTCATCTGCACAAATACTTGTTTCTGACAAGTTGTGTCTGACTCTTTGTGACCCCATGGACTTTAGCTCACCAGGCTCCTCCATCCATGGAATTTCCAGGCAAGAATACTAGAGGGGTTGCCATTTCCTTCTCCAGGGGATCTTCCCAACCCAGGGATTGAACTTGCATCTCCTGCATTGGCAAGCAGATTCCTGAGCCACCAGGAAAGCCCTAATACTAAAGAAGACTAATTGCATGGCCTCTCCAATTATCAAAAATTGTGTCATTAAAATGTCCAAAATTAATGATTTTCTTAAAACATAATAACGACAAAGATACATACAAACAGATGAAAAATGCAATTTAACTAGGGGTAGGGGCAATTTAACTAGAGCATTTGGGGATATAAAAACTAAAGAGTCAGAATGCCCTAGTGCAAATCCAGATCTGCAATTTACCAGCATTATTTTGGACAGATTACTTAAGCACACTGGTTGCTCTTCTGCAAAATGGGGAAAATAATAGCAACCATCATAGAAAATTTTGTGTGAATCAAGGGGCTAACATTTGAAAAAGAATGAAAGATCAGCTGTCACATAGATGGTGTAATAAGCTTGAAAGATTAAAAATAAAATAGCATATCTCTTCAATAGGTCATGATCACTATGTTCAAATAGAAAGATAATAGTTTAAAATGGCTGAAGAAAAACAATTTTGATTAAGAATTTGGAGGTCCCTGGGGTGTGGTGATGAAGCTCTGGACTGCAATCATTTCTTTACTAGGGATTTATCTGTGAGCAGTAGTAGTTGAAGTGGGCAATTATCCATATTAATTCACCTACCAGCATTTATCATTTCTGTTGTGCTAAATGAGGGTTGAGGAATTAATTCATCTAAATATAATTACACATGGTCACAAATGTGATAGCCTATACGAAAATAAAATGAAATATTTTATGGACTTTTCCTAAATCTTCCTTTATATTCTTTTAAAATAAACATCTTTTATAAAATGAATAAATGATTATAAGCAAATTTCAAAAGCCCCTTCAAAATATTACAGATGTGACACCTAGATAAATTCAGTTCTTCCCAAGGAACTCCATGTCATTAATTATAGAGCATGTTGTTCTGTTTTGCTATCTCTATTATGGCCTGAAGTACAGTGCAAATACTCTTATTATAAAGTGAATGATGAGGGAATTTGTTTCTGATATCTAGTGTGGACACAGGAAATATTATCTATTCTCAAACTATAAGGCTCCATGAAGGCCCATACTTGTATGCCTGTATCACTATAACCTCAGCCTTTATCATACTGCAGTCCAGCATATAGCAGGAATTCACTAAATATGTAACAAATGAATTAATGAAAGTTTAGCCTGTTCTCATTCAAGCCTTTAAAGTTTCTGAAGAAATTCTTGCTTCTCTGGGTAAAAGGAAGCATTATTTTCTTTTTCTTTTTTATTTATTTATTTATTTTGCCTTGAAAGTGTGTTGTAATTTGTATTTACCAGCTAAGGAAGCATACCTAGAGAAGAGGAATAATCCAGGGGAAAGGAATGCTTTAGGGTAACTGGAGCTTCTGTGAATGAAAAGTGTTACTTATTATATCATTTAACAAAGGATGTTGCAGCCATTCTTTTCCTGGTCATTCTCATTTCATTTTGCATGCTCACCTCAGTAATATTCAATCCCTAATGTTATCTTTTTTTAATTACCTGAATGTCTTCTCTATGCCAAGCACTTTATACATGTCATTTCCATTAACTCTCATTATTTTATGATATAGGTGATATTAGCTACATTTAACAAAAGAAGAAACTGAAGTTCAGAGAGGTGAAGTGATTTGTAAACTCAGTAAGTTTGTATCTGCAAGGGTAATTTTGTCCAACTCCAAATTACAATTTATTCCCACTACTCAAGGTTGTCTATCTATGAGGGAGGTTATCCCAAGGAATAAGATATATTTATTTTATGTTTGTGGTCATGTTTGCAGGTTTATGTGTCTATTTGACTGCTTTAATTTAAGGCTAAAACTCCAACCTCTTAATCTTTGGTTTGGAATGTCTCCTCTCAGCATCAGTTCCTGATTTTTCCATTTAACACTTAAAGGAATTAATTTCAATACAAATGAGACAAGTGAGTGTGTGTGTGTAAATAATTACAGTAATGCTAAAAAAAAACTGATATGGAAATTAATGTGACCTGCATATGTTGGACATCAGCTTGGCCAAGTAGTTGTGCAAGGAGAGGAAGCAAATTGAGAAACCATCCTCTTCTTCCATTTCCGTATTTGATTCCAGAGCCTTTTTATTATTCCCCTGGTGATTTTGAAAGCAGCTATAAAGTTTCAGGTAGTCAGCCATTACCTACGTATTCCCCAGCCTCTGAACTGCTTTACAGATTCTTGATGGATCTGTCAAAAAAATGAACACAAAGAGAATGAAAGTAATAAATGGAGATTGAAATTGGTTAAAAATACTACTATCATACTGCAATAATGTCAACCCATTCCTTCCCCAGCAACCAGAGGTTACAGTTACTTGAAAAAACAATAAAAAACAAATATCATTCTTTAGAACCTTTGGGAAGTAGCTGAATCTTAACAAAGCAAATGTTTCTAGATATACCCTTTGGGTACAATGAGACTTTTCAGCAAAAAAAAAAAAAAAAAAGGCAATTTGATCCAGTTTGGTTTTATAGATCCTCACCATGGGGAAGGGATGATTTCTGCTACCATCATGCTCACCTGGGATCAAAGAAGACTAGAGTTTGCTAGCAGGCTCTGTTACAACTACATTTATATGTTCCTTGCGTTCTTATGACGAGAATGTTTCTATGTGGTGAACATATTCCAAACGTAAACAAAGAAAAATTAAGCTGAAAGCTGCTAATGCTAAGTTTAGAGCTTGCAGAAAATATCAGCTAGTGAAGAACAGCTGCCAGAATAAGACAGTTGTACTCATAGAGATGATTTTTCTTACAAAATTTGAAAGAAATTGTGACGATGAATCATAAGCCCTGCTATAAATAAATTATGACTGCAAATTGCCAGATACAGAAATATGCTCATTAAAGTCCATTGTCTTTGAAGACAAAATTGCCTCATTTATTATTTCAGTAGACTGAAACCAATTTAGAACAATTAAAGCCTGCATTATCAAGCATGCTTGATATGCACTGAAAATACATTAAAAGAGAAACAGGTGCTGTTCCAATTTAATAGGATCAATCACTGACTATCTACTATGTGAAGCATGCAACTTTGTTGTGGAAACAATTTAGAGTGTCTCACTGAATGCATGCCAAGTTTCAATCAGCCAAGGACAATGTGGCCTTATCCTATGCCAACTGTTCCTTTCATTCATTTATTCAATCAATCTTCTGCACTTCCACAGCACCTATTACAGACAAAGCAATTGGCCAAGCATGATAGAAAATCCAATGATAAAAATTTTTTCATTTTAACTCATATGTATTCTCTAGTAGAGTCAAAATATATGTACTGAAATAAACGTAATTTAAAACTGTGCTGTGCCTGGAAACTTGGCAAATGTAGTGTCAAGAAGTTGAGAAGAAAGGAAACTAACTTTTTGATTGAAGAAGCTAAGCAAATCTATGAGCATTTGACACTATGTGAACTAGGGACTGAAGACTATAAGATTACTTCACTTCTTATTATTAAAGAAGAATATTACAGGTGGAATCAAGAGTGAAAAACAGAGCAAAGAAGGAGTAATAGTGAAGAGTTCAATCTAGAATGATGGAGCATTAAAGAAAGTTGTGATAGATAAGACTGAAAAATTCAGCCAGATCATAAGCTTAAAATCAAGCAAATGGTTCTAGATTAATTTTAGGCACAATTGAGTGTAGGAAAGGCAGAGGAACCAGAAATCAAATTGCCAATATCATAGAAAAAGCAAGGGAATTCCAGTAAAAATATCTACTTCTGCTTCACTGACTATGCTGAAGCCTTTGACTGTGTAGATCACAATAAACTGGAAAATTCTGAAAGAGATGGGAATACCAGAGCACCTAACCTGTCTCCTGAGAAACATGTATGCAGGACAAGAAGCAACAGTGAGAAGTGGACATGGAACAATGGACTGGTTCAAAATTGGGAAAGGAGTACATCAATGCTGTACATTATCACCCTGCTTATTTAACTTATATGCAGAGAACATCATGTGAAATGCTGGGCTGGATGAATCACAAGTTGGAATCAAGATTGCTGGGAGAAATATCAACAATCTCATGTATGCAGATGATACCACTTTAAATGGCAAAAAGTGAAGAGGAACTAAAGAGCCTCTTGATGAAGGTAAAAGAAGAGAGTGAGAAAACTGGCTTAAAACTCAACATTCAAAAAATTAAGATCATGGCATCCAGTCCCATCACTCTATGGCAAATAAATGGGGAGAAAATGGAAACATTGACAGATTTTATTTTCTTGGGCTCCAAAATCACTGTGGATGGTGACTGAAGCCATGAAATTAAAAGACTCTTGTTCCTTGGAAGAAAGCTATGACAAATCTAGACAGCATATTAAAAAGCAGAGACATTACTTTGCTGACAAAAGTCCATATAGTCAAAGCTATGGTTTTTCCATTAGTCATGTATGGATGTGAGAGTTGGAGCATAAAGAAAGCTGAGCGCTGAAGAATTGATGCTTTTGGAGAAGACTCTTGAGAGTCCCTTGGACAGGAAAGAGGTCAATCCCAAAGGAAATCAACCCTGAATATTCTATGGAAGGACTGATGCTGAAGCTCCAATACTTTGGCCACCTGATATGAAGAGTCAATTCATTGGCAAAGACTCTGATGCTGGGAAAGACTGAAGGCAGGAGGAGAAGCAGGTGACAGAGGATGAGATCGTTGGATGGCATCATTGATTCAATGGACATGAGTCTGAGGAAGCTCCAGGAGATAGTGAAGGACAGGGAAGCCTGGCATGCTGCATTGCATGGGGTCACAAAGAGTCAGACACGACTTAGCACTGAACAACAACAATTATACAGACAGCCAAACATTTAGTGAATCCCTCACTTGGTAACTATGAAATTTAAATTTTTCTTCACAAAATCTCTGTACATGTACACTTTCCTGAAAGTATCCATACAAATTATCAGAGGAATAACTTAGTATTCAGACAAATGAATCTGTCATTTATCCCATCTGATTCAGGAATGACCTTCATTAAATGTTACTGACTTTGCCTTTTGAAATGTCCCTTCTTGATCACATCTTCCTACCTCCTGTGAGAAACAACTAAATTGTATGTTCATTTTGAAGCTCCTGGAAAAATCAGCAAGAAGTGAAAATGAAAGGGCTTCTGTGGTTCTAGTTTTTATTTAGGCAATGGAGAGGGTTATTTATATAGATTACTTCTTATCACAGGATGGAAATGATTTTTTTGTATGATATTCTTAAACACAATGAGGAAAAAATAATAGGGGAAAGCGTTTATAAATACTCTGTGAGATATGTGATATTATGGAAAAGAGGTGTGATATGTTACTAAGTGGAAAAATAAGCAGATTATAAAGCAGTATATGAATTTTGATTCTGTTTATTTAAATGTATATATAAAAAAAAAGAAATAGAATTGCTCTTGCATAAATACTAAGATATATGCAAAAGATTATTGATTTCAGCATAGTTTGAAATAATAAAAAATTTTAAACAATAAAAAAATGTATATATATATACACACACATACATATACACATACAAGTGTGTTATCAAGTCTGTGAAAAAAATTCAACTAGGTGTTAACATGCTATTTCTTGCCAAGTGGTGTGATGTAACTGGAGAATTTTACTACCTTCATTTTGCTTCTCTATTTTTCAAAGTCTATAATTCATATATAGCTTTATATAAAATAATGAAAATTATTCAACTAATCAAACTATAAACTTATTAATATTAGTTTCTGAATATATGCATGGCTAATGTCAAAGCAATATGAGGTCACTCAAAATGCACTGGATAATCAATCAGGTGAGTTTTATCCAAATTCTGGCTCTATTTCTCACTGACTATGTACAAAAAAGTGTGAGCCTTAGATTTTCTAAGGTGCTTAGATTTCTCATTTGCATAATGAAAATTCAAATATCTTATATGGCTTCTGGGAATATTTTTATTTTTTTATTATTTTATTTTTTAACTTTATTGTATTGGTTTTGCCATATATCAACATGAATCTGCCACAGGTATACACGTGTTCCCCATCCTGAACCCCCCTCCCACCTCCTTCCCCATACCATCCCTCTGGGTCGTCCCAGTGCACCAGCCCCAAGCATCCAGCATCGTGCATCGAACCTGGACTGGCAACTCATTTCATATATGATATTATACATGTTTCAATGCCATTCTCCCAAATCATCCCACCCTCTCCCTCTTCCACAGAGTCCAAAAGACTTCTGTACATCAGTGTCTCTATTTCTGTCTCGTATACAGGGTTATTGTTACCATCTTTCTAAATTCCATATATATGTGTTAGTATACTGTATTGGTGTTTTTCTTTATGGCTTACTTCACTCTGTATATTATGAGATTACACACTCAAACATACTTTGAAAGTTCGACTGCTTTTTAAATACCCAACATTGTTTTGAAATAATTTCTCTTTGTGGACTCAATTTTCTTAGATTAAGATTTAAGCTTACTGCTGACTGGCTTGTATATTGGAAATAAAAAATTCAAAAGTTATTTTAAAATACACAAAGCTGTTAAATCATTAGTGGAGAATAATATGTTCTCAATAAGGTTTCCATGTATTCCTTTTTTAAGAAAAATCCTAATTCTAATTCTCTCTAATCTAATAATTCTCTAAATTTTATCTCTAATTCTCAAAAAGTATTTTTCCTAGTGTTATGTATTTTTATTTTGAATTTGTGAATGAGTAATTATCTCACAGGCTATACAGTTTTAAAGCAAAAATGAGTCAGATTAATTTAGACACTTTTCCTCTCTATCAGATTAGCAAGAAAAATGCTTGTAAATTTGAAATATATTCTCAAATTTCTTTGAAACTGTTGTCTTGAAAGACAGCAATAGCATTTTCTACAACCGTGTTACCACAGCTACAGGCAGAAACTGGAATGTTGTGCCATTTGTCCCAGTGTACATGTGCTTAATTCCAAGTGAAAACAGGTATATTATGCAATGAAGGACTGGTTTTGTAAATATTTAAGAGAAATGTTTTGAGAATCTGGTCATTTTGATCAGACAATTGAAGAGCAAATTTTTTTAATTCAGGCTGAGTTTACTGGTTATACCCATAATGTCTCTCTCAACCTCATATCCATTTCAGCTTTCAGTATTCTAGTTCTATAGCAAAAGTTTGTGTTTTCTGACTTTATGCTTTTCCCTAATTATTAATCAGTCAACAACATGTATTTGTATGCAGAAGAACTAGAGTACTTCACTAAAGGTGAAGATAAACAGGAACAAAATAACAATTCACAGATCTATAAAACAGTCAGATTTCCCCATTTAGTTAAGGAGCAAACATTATAAAGATTTTCTTTTTCCTGGTAGTTTACTGATATTGATTCAATGCTTTATAAAATTTCAAAGCACATCCTCTATCTCATTGTTCACCTTTCTGTACAGTGTGTGTATATATGTGTGTGTATATATATAGAGAGAGAGAGAGAGACAGAGAGAGAGAGACACAGAGAGAGGCCCTGGCTGTGTTAGGTCTAATTTAGGTTCTAAACTTGCTGGTTTGGTACTAAACCTGAATTCTTTATGAAGAAGGGAGCTGTGCCAAATGGAGACATTTGAAGATGCTGAAACTCCTAAGATGCTGTGCATGTGGTCTGTAAGCCATGTTCATTGGAGACACTTTACAGCAGCATTTTATCAGTCAAGTGAAGTGTTAGTTGCTCAGTCATGTCCAATTCTTTGAGACCCCATAGACTGTAGCCTGCAAGGCTCCTCTGTCCATGGAATTCTCCAGGCAAGAATACCGGAGTGGGTCCCCACGCCCTTCACCAGGGATATTTCTGGCCCAGGGATTGAAACCAGGTCTCCCACATTGCAGGCAGATTCTTTACTGTTAAAGCTACCCAGGAACCAACTATTTTTATCAGATTCCAACCAACTGACAAAGGTTAAGAGCTGGGTTGCCATGTTTATTTATTAATACAAACTCAAATCTACTCATTGCCCTAAGTAAATATTCATTCCAGCTTGTAAAGAATTATTTCTGATTAAAAGCACATTCCTAACATGATGTAGAAGTGATAAATGTTTTATTTCTTTAGAGAAAAATGGTGAAATATTTCCCCATCCATCTCTATGTCTAAATATTTAGCAGAAATTTTTATGATGCAACTTAGTTCTTCACACTGCCCTAAAATCCTTCATCTGCACTAATTTTTACCCTTTGGTAATGTGCCATTGGATTCTCTGTCATGCTTAAAATAGAATTGCACTGAAAAGAAACAAACATGGGTAGTTACAGTTAATGATCTATTACTTGGGTATCTGAGCATAAAGAAACTTCATGACTCAAGGGAATAAAGAGAAGCACAAATGAACACTTTTAATCACAGCCTAATTATACTTGTCCAGAAATATTGTATTGTTTATAGAAAGCTTCTTGAATGCCACATTATTGTTTGAAAATTAAGGCCCTTTTTCAGATATATCTTATATTTCGTTTTCTGGCAGTGCTAAGCATTTACCTCTCTTCATGTTGGAATGCAGGACTCTCAGTAGACCAACAGACCACATGTGCAATAATCATTAGAAGTCCATGAAGTAAAAGAAATGAACTTTCACATCTGTATTCTCTGTGCCTAGAACTGTGTCTGGCACTTAGTTTAGTAAATGAACTCACCACAGTCTATTTGGCTCTTATGATCCAAGGATGTTGTACACTGTTTAAATTCAATAAATGTATTTTCCATATGGGTGAACTCAGCTTAAAAATATCCTATATGCCTAGCTTTTCATCAACAGATGCTCACATTTTATATTGTAATTATTTTAATTAAAAGGTTTCCTTTACATGGTGCCTACTCACCTATATGCATTGGTCATTCCATAAGTAATATTGGCTTTATGAATTCAAATTTTTCATAAAATTTTACATGATTTTAATAGATTCTTTTGAAGAAGCACAGTTCAATTCTGAAGCTTTACTTAAAACTATCTAAAAACCCTCCTTGAATATTTTGTTCAAAAATCATCTTTCTAAGCAATTTTGGTGAAATTTTACACTCAATGGAATGCAAGTAAGTACGTCAGAAAATTTTCTTACTGTTAAGAATTTGAGATAAGGGCTTATTCACAATATTAGTATTCCATTTGCAAAAGACGGTCCAGATATAAAGTGAATATTTTTAAAATAGAACCTAAATTTAATATATACAGTAAGAACAGGTAATATATATAGTCTGTTCTTTAGCCCTTAGAAATTTTTGTGTTTATTCAATGATATTTTACATAACAGAATTTGTGTAAATTTGGCAAACACAATGTCCTATATATTCTCTAAAAATAGAAAACATGTGCCTCTCAAAAAGAGCTATTTGAAACATAGGTAAAGAATCCCTTTGCTAATGCAGGAGACGCTGGAGGACAGGGGTTTGATCCCTGGGTTGGGAAGATTCCCTGGAGGAGCAAATGGCAACCCACTCCAGTATTCTTGCCTATAAAATCCCATGGACAGAGAAGCCTGGAGGGCTACAGCCCACGGGATCACAAAAGAGTCACGACTGAACACAGCACCTAGAAAATGGAAGAGTCCTTTTTCAAATTTTCAGAAACTCCTATATGTGTACCACACAAAGGTAACCAGATTTCAAGTCCCAGGTTTAGGAAGAAGTTGTCTTCACTGACCATCTGAACTAGAATGCCTGGAGAGTCGGTCTTCTTTGACGTTTGGTTAACAGTTGATATAATCTTTATCTTTTATTTCCGGTATGGACAAGTTGTATCGTGAAATGACACCAGAGTTTCCTACTGTAACGGATACAGAGATGGCATGGTTAGCTGCCCTTAGGTGACACCCTCTAAAGAGAGAGGCTGTGCAGAAGGAACATATGTTCTACTGAATATGGAGAATGCCAGCAACTTGCCAGTGAGTCCAGAGAAGGAAAAGGACGCATCTCCTGGTAAACGTCTCAGAGTCATCTGAATCTAGTGATGAAGAATGGATTGGGGAAATGATTAATGGATATGGTGGTAAGCACGCCCGAAGAATCTCATATTTAGGAAGAGAAACTGGTACAAATAAAATCACAGAAGTGGGAAAGGATCATGGACCACATTCAGAAAAATACAAGCAGCTAACCTAAGGGAGACAGCACAGAGAAGTTGGAAAAGGAAGTAGCTTAAAAAATCCACAAATATGTGCCTTCTGTAAATCAGAAAATGAAAATAACTACTTGGGCATTGCATACAGATATCTCTGTATGAAAATGTATCCACGTGTGAGTGCAAGAAATGTGGAGAGAAAAATGGCTGCATCTGAAATAGGTCAGCTGATTACACAGCACCTGGAAAAACCTCGGTTTGTAAGCTTATTTTGGAAACTTTTCTTTCTGTCCAAAGCAAAGGAGAAAAAAGGGCGCAACAAAGGAGACTGAAATGTCTGAAAATAGCCTGGTATCTTGCCAGAGAGTGAAGCAGTGCATGTAAATGTGGAAAAATAAGAAGAAAGGGAAAGACTGCATATTTTAGTCATTCCATCAATTTCACACAAACGCAACCATTTCCTACAACCAGAACTAGAGGGAGATTTATCAGGAAAAGTCATTTGCAAATGACAATTTGAAAAAGTGGCCTGTATGCCCCTTGCATAAATAAGGTTTGTTAATTCCAAACACTGGTTCCTCTCACAAATTATTGTTTTCCCTGCTCACTCAGATGGTAAAGCATCTGCTTATAATGCTGGAGACCTGGGTTCGATCCCTGGGTTGGGAAGATCTCCTGGAGAAGGAAATGGCAACCCACTCCAGTATTCTTGCCTGGAAAATCCCATGGATGGAGAAGCCTGGTAGTCTATAGTCATGGGGTTGCAGAGTCGGACACGACTGAGCAACTTCACTTTCACTTTCCCTTTCAAAAACAACCTGGGTAAAGAAATAGAGTGAAATTTCCTACCATCCTGAAAGAGAGGTGTAATATTCTTGGTTTTTGTTTTGTTTTGTTTTTTTTTTAGTGTATACAGTTGTCATTGACAAATATGCAAGTGTAGTTCCCAACTAATTAAATGGAAGGATAGACAGCTTCCCTAAAGTATTCTGCAGAGGAGAATGAAACTAAGTTAAAGCCCAACCCAAATTCACATTAGTAATGTTTTCATAGTAACGATGCCTGACTTTCAGCTCTCCACAGTACTTTCCAAATCAGTAGAGGATTGGGCAAGAGTTAAAGAAATCTACCCCCACCCCCATCACCTTTAAATTAACATAAAAATGTCCTCAGCCTAAAATAAGATGTCAAAAGAAACAAAAAGTCTCAGAATCCCACAGTTCAGAATAAAATTTGGAGTCCATATACTATCCAAAGTTCAATCCAATCAATAGAAAATGAAAATTAAATACTTCACATAGGTAAATACATGTTCAGTTTTGTGCAGATACAAAGTTCCTGGTAAGGAATTAT
>NW_011495056.1:1159334-1163962 GCF_000754665.1 Bison bison bison | reverse complement strand
TTTACTTTTTGAGTTATGCTAACCATAGAACAGATCTATGAGTCACTGAAAATATAGTAAACCTTCACTAATTAATGTAAAATAAAAAGAAAGGAAACACTGCCATGAATAAAAATAACTCCAAATTGTATAACAATTTTAGAATAAACTGATTTTTGAACCACTCTTCATTTTAGAGATGAGGCTATAAGGAGTCCAATAGATGTAAATTAAGAAGTTCAGGTGAACATTGCTAACATGTATTCTTTTCTAACAATTGTTTTAAGACATTTCTTAAAATTAGCACTAACCAGTACATTTCATATATTACATAGACCTGTGTTTCTTTGAGAAACTGCTATCGATACAGTGGTATGATTACTATATTATTTCAACTGGAATATTATTGACTTAAAGAGTTAAACATTTAAAAATTCAGAAGATAGCTTTAATATTAGAAATCAATATTCCAGTTCAGTTCAGTTCCGTCTCTCAGTCGTGTCCGACTCTTTGAGACGCCATGGACTACAGCATGCCAGTCTTCACTCTTCATCACCAAATCCCAGAATCTACTCAAATTCATGTCCACTGAGTCAGAAATGCCATCCAACCACATCATTCTCTGTCGTCCCCTTCCTCCGCCTTCAATGTTCCCAGCATCAGGGTCTCTTCAAATAAGCCAGTTCTTCGCATCAGGTAGCCAAAGTATTGGAGTTTCAGCTTCAGCATCAGTCCTTCAAATGAATATTCAGGACTGATTTCCTTTAGGATGGACTGGTTACATCTCCTTGCAGTCCAAGGGACTCTCAAGAGTCTTCTCCAACACCACGGCTCAAAAGCATCAATCCTTTGGCGCCCAGCTTTCTTCATAGTCCAACTCTGACATCCATACATGACTACTGGAAAAACCATAGCCTTAACTAGACAGACATTTGTTGGCAAAGAAATGTCTCTGCTTTTTAATATGCTGTCTAGGTTGGTCACAACTTTCCTTCCAAGGAGCAAGAGTCTTTTAATTTCATGGCTGCAATCATGATCTGCAGTGATTTTGGAGCCCCCCCAAAATACAGTCTGTCACTGTTTCCACTGTTTCCCCATCTATTTGCCATGAAGTGATGGGACCAGATGCCATGATCTTAGTTTTCTGAATGTTGAGTTTTAAGCCAACATTTTCCCTCTTCTCTTTCACTTTCATCAAGAGGCTCTTTAGTTCCTCTTCACTTTCTGCCATAAGCCTGGTGTCATCTGCATATCTGAGGTTATTGACATTTCTCCCAGCAATCTTGATTCCAGCTTGTGCTTCTCCCAGCCCAGTGTTTCTCATGATGTACTCTGCATAGAAGTTAAATAAACAGGGTGACAATATACAGCCTTGACGTACTCCTTTTCCCATTTGGAACCAGTCTGTTGTTCCATGCCCAGTTCTAACTGTTGCTTCCAGACCTGCATATTTCTCAAGAGGCAGGTCAGGTGGTCTGGTATTCCCATCTCTTTCAGAATTTTTCACAGTTTATTGTGATCCATACAGTCAAAGGCTTTGGCATAGTCGATAAAGCAGAAATAGATGCTTTTCTGGAACTCTCTTGCTTTTTTGATGATCCAATGGATGTTGGTAATTTAATCTCTGGTTCTTCCTTTTCCAAAACCAGGTTGAACATCTGGAAGTTCACGGTTCACATATTGTTGAAGCCTGGCTTGGAGAATTTTAAGCATTACTTGACTAGCATGTGAGATGAGTGCAATTGTGCGGTAGTTTGAGCATTCTTTGGCATTGTCTTTCTTTGGGACTTAAATGAAAACTGACCTTTTCCAGTCCTGTGGCCACTGCTGAGTTTTCCAAATTTGCTGGTATACTGAGTGGAGCACTTTTGCAGCATCATCTTTTAGGATTTGAAATAGCTCAACTGGAATTCCATCACCCACTAGCTTTGTTCGTAGTGATGCTTCCTAAGGCCCACTTGACTTCACATTCCAGGATATCTGGCTCTAGGTGAGTGATCACACCCTCATGATTATCTGGGTCTTGAAGATCTTTTTTGTATAGTTCTTGTGTGTATTCTTGTCACCTCTTCTTAATACCTTCTGCTTCTGTTAGGTCCATATCATGTCTGTCTTTTATGGAGCCCATCTTTGCATGAAATGTTCCCTTGGTATCTCTAATTTTCTTGAAGAGATCTCTAGTCTTTCCCATCCTATTTTTCCCCTCTATTTCTTTGCATTGATCACTGAGGAAGGCTTTCTTATCTCTCCTTGCTATTCTTTGGAACTCTGCATTCAAATGAGTATATCTTTCGTTTTCTCCTTTGCTTTTCACTTCTCTTCATTTCACAGCTATTTGTAAGGCCTCCTCAGACAGCCACTTTGCTTTTTTGCATTTATTTTTCTTGGGAATTATCTTGATCTCTGTCTCCTGTACAACGTCATGAACCTCTGTCCATAGTTCATCAGGCACTCTGTCTATAAAATCTAGTCCCTTAAACCTATTTCTCACTTCCATTGTATAATCATAAGGGATTTGATTTAGATCATACCTGAACGGTTTAGTGGTTTTCCCTACTTTCTTCAATTTAAGTCTGAATTTGGCAATAAGGAGTTCATGGTCTGAGCCACAATCAGCTCCCAGTCTTGTTTTTGTTATCTCTGTAGAGCTTCTCCACCTTTGGCTGCAATACAATCAGTCTGATTTGGTGTTGACCATCTGGTGATGTCCATGTGTGGAGTCTTCTCTGGTGTTGTTGGAAGAGGGTGTTTGCTATGACCAGTGCGTTCACTTGGCAAAACTCTATTAGCTTTTACCCTGCTTCATTCCGTACTCCGAGGCCAAATTTGCCTGTTACTCCAGGTGTTTCTTGATTTCCTACTTTTTATTCCAATCCCCTATAATGAAAAGGACATCTTTTTGGAATGTTAGTTCTAGAAGTTCTTGTAGGTCTTCATAGAACTGTTCAACTTCAGTTTCTTCAGCATTATTGGTCAGGGCATAGACTTGGATTACTGTGATACTGAATGGTTTGCTTTGGAAACAAATAGAGATCGTTCTGTCGTTTTTGAGATTGCATCCAAGTACTGCTTTTGGACTCTTTTGTTTACTTTGATGGCTACTCCATTTCTTCTAAGGGATTCTTGCCCATAGTATATTAAATTCTTTAATTTAAAATAAATATTTTAAATTATGTGTTTGTTTTCTTCAAACAAACTTTTCATTAGTAAAAATGAATTTGGAGACATAATACTAGTCCAAAGAGAAGGAATACTATACAAATGGCCTCATTTCAATATAGGATATCCAAGCAACAAACATCAGCAAAAAAATTTTGGATTCTCAGTAGTCTGTAAATATTAGCCAGTTCCCCAGTTTCTTGACTTGAAGGTTAAGCGACATTGGAATAAAATCTGTGTTTTAATGCAAACTGCATATTTCTCATTAGTAGCGAGTTTCTAGATTAAAATGAACCATCTGATGCCAGACCACCTGAGTTTAAATTCAGGCTCTTCCAATTACTTAGACTCAAGGCCCTGCCAAGCCAAACTGAAGACAGAAAAAAAATGTGTCTCTATGTACACTTACCTAAATATTCCCATGTATTTTGAATAAATAGAGAAAGTTAATACAAACTTTTATATGTTTATTTACACATAGATGTTATAGATATACTGTATATATGAGCTTATGTGTGGGTGTACAGATAGAAGACAGAAAGAGTTACATCTCTGAATTGCCAAATCTGTTTGCATACCACTGTCAAACATCATAAATGTGTGCTGCAAGAGGAGACAACAGCCTCACTCAGGATCAGGGGATTGACTGGACACAACTGCTCTGCTTGCACAGTAACATTGGGTCATAAGACAAACACACCTGTCTTTATTTAAAATTTGGATATTTGGCTTTTCATGGATTTATTTGATTTTGTTTTTAATTCATGGCTTTAAATATTATTAACCCTGATTATTGGGTTTTTAGGCATCCTTAAATTTTGCAGGAGAGTAAAGTCCCTCACTTGACTCAGTGCACCGTAATAGAGTAGCCCCGACTCGCTGCAAGTAGAGGAAGCCTGCATGGCAACCAAGACCCGGTGCAACCCCAAATGAACATGAAGTGTATGTTGCTGCAGTAATTTCCATCATAATACGATGATGGAAAGATACTATAGGAGAGGAGTGCAAAAGCAAGCAAATGACACACCAGAAGAAGACCGTTAAATCCAGGCTGCTTCTGTGAGCTCAGCTCCTTCCTCCTGCCCCTAAGCCATGTAGGCTCAGGGATGTCAGAGCCAGCTAGCCTCCAGTAGAAGAATTAGAATTCAAGCCCTGCCCTGTGGGGAAAACAGCCCCTATGACATGATTATCAGCATGACAAGAGCATTTAGCCTAATGTCAATAAGATGTTATTTTCCAACAGCTTCTACAAGGAAATCCATTATTCTTAAGAATTTAGACAGAAATAAAAGTGTTATTTATGTTTTCTGGCAGATCTTATTTCTTTATTTTCTGCACTTTGAATAGCAGAGTTCCTTTCATGAATATTCTAATCAGGTTGAAGATTATAGTCTTATAGTTGTAGCTGAGAGTTCCCACAAATGGCAATACCCAAATAGAGTAAACCAACAAATACCTGCCTTTTGCAGCAGGAGAAACTTCTGTCCCCC
>NW_011495056.1:1149292-1159234 GCF_000754665.1 Bison bison bison | reverse complement strand
CCAGTGCATTTTGGGTATTCACATCAAGAACCCTAGACAGTTTTAAAGAAAGAACTGTCATGTTCTGCTTCCACATTTGCCATTACACCAGGCTGAGTTTTATATTCTCTGGCTGTTCTCTCAGTAATTAGTTCATTTAAATATATGAAAAATGTACACTATGACTCTACTGCTTCTAAAAGAATGAACTAACCTTGTGAATGACTGAGTAAATGAATGACCCATTGACAGAAAAAGTACAAAATGTCTGACATGTTTTCTTATTCTTGACACCCCGTGTTAATCTTCCATGGCAATAAAACTTGCTCAGTGAAAAGGACAATTTTTTGAGTGGTAAAAATAAAATTAGCCTAAAATGTCACTGGAACATTTTTGAACTGGGAAGAATATGCCAACTTGAGGGAATTTTTTTCTGTCAAATATTTGACTAGAAGATATGACAGAAACCAGTCAATAATAAAAAAGTTCCACATTTTTACATAATCAAGTGTTCTGAACATCTGAAAGTACACAGGAGAAGTTTACATAAAATCAAGTACTTTTAAATAATCATTTAAAACAGCCATTTATATTAAAAAATTAATAAATAAATTGCATGTAAATGGGGAAAACCAAAAAAAAAAAAAGTGTCAGGAATCAGGAAATGCAAAGCGAGTATGTATGAGCACATGTATGTATGTATAAAATCAGGCCCTTATTTTTATTTTGCAGTATCATATTGATATTTTATAATAAAATACTTCCATTGAGCAGATGAAAAAAATAAAAAATAAAGTCACTCCATACAGATTGTAAAGGATGTGTGTCTTAGTGATAATATTGAATTAATACTGTTTCTTACTCTTTGTGGCAGATAATGAGTTGAAGGATGTGTTTTCTAAATAGTTACTTCATGGATATGGACAAATCAAAGATGTTTTATCCTCTATACTCATTTAAAGTAATTATATATATATATATATATAATTCATATAATATAATCTACATATATATTACTTTCCATGTGGTAGGTGTACAATGGGGGTTCAGTAATAAATATAATGTAATCTCTGTTTTAAATCAATTTATAGTCCAAAGGAGGAGACATCCAGGCAATTACAAGGCCACTTGATTTGTGCTGTGATAGCACCTAGGAAAAATTAATCTTGGAATGAGAGGGTGAAGAGTTTTCTTGGTGTATGTGAAAGCTAGATGAATCATAAAAAATGAGAAACTAATTAAAATTCTGATTATCAAAGTAGATAAGAATATCCCTAAAAATCTCAATTTGTGTGAAATATGCCAATCATGGTGGCTGTTACAATGAGAGGATCTGTTGAGAGAAACTGCTCCAATCCACTTATCTAAGCTACAGCTCTGGCCCATGTGCAGCTGTTTTCTGGATTCCACCATGCCTTCTGCCCTGGCCTCGCAGGGTGGCTTCTGTCAGAGAGAAGTCAGTCTTGTCACTGCTCCTTAAAAAGTCAGAGTCTATGTATGGCAAAAAATCACTCCAATATTGTAAAGTAATTATCCTCCAGTTAAAATAAGTTAATCAATATTTTATAAAAGTAAGAGTAGAATAGATGGCAGCTTGAAAATCTGTTGAGAAAAAGACCAAGAGAGAGAACAGACGCAGTAAGTAATCTAAGACTGATGGGAAATAGGCAAGGGAAATTGGAGGAATCTCTGTGTAGATACCTTGTCGAGGGCGGGGCAGCCAGCAGTTGGAGAAGAGAAGCAAAAGAAAAGAAAGAGGTCTCAGGTTTCGGTCTAGTTTCAGTCTCCCTACATGGAACAACAGACTGGTTCCAAATAGGAAAAGGAGTACGTCAAGGCTGTATATTGTCACCCTGCTTATTTAACTTATATGCAGAGTACATCATGAGAAATGCTGGGCTGGAAGAAGCACAAGCTGGAATCAAGATTGCCAGGAGAAATATCAATAACCTTAGATATGCAGATGACACCACCCTTATGGCAGAAAGTGAAGAGGAACTAAAAAGCCTCTTGATGAAAGTAAAAGAGGAGAGTGAAAAAGTTGGCTTAACTGATTCACTTTGCTGTATAGCAGAAACTAACACAACATTGTATAGCAATTATACTCCAATAAAAATCAAACAAAAAAAAAAAAAACTCAACATTCAGAAAACGAAGATCATGGCATCTGGTACCATCACTTCATGGGAAATAGATGAGGAAACAGTAGAAACACTGTCAGACTTTATTTTGGGGGGCTCCAAAATCAAGGCAGATGGTGATTGCAGCCATTAAATTAAAAGACGCTTACTCCTTGGAAGGAAAGTTATGACCAACCTAGATAGCATATTCAAAAGCAGAGACATTACTTTGCCAACAAAGGTCCGTCTAGTCAAGGCTATGGTTTTTCCAGTGGTCATGTATGGATGTGAGAGTTGGACTGTGAAGAAAGCTGAGTGCCGAAGAACTGATGCTTTTGAACTGTGGTGTTGGAGAAGACTCTTGAGAGTCCCTTGCACTGCCAGGAGATCCAACCAGTCCATTCTGAAGGAGATCAGCCCTGGGATTTCTTTGGAAGGAATGATGCTAAAGCTGAAGCTCCAGTACTTTGGCCACCTCATGCGAAGAGTTGACTCATTGGAAAAGACCCTGATGTTGGGAGGGATTGGGGGCAGGAGGAGAAGGGGACAACAGAGGATGAAATGGCTGGATGGCATCACTGACTCGATGGACGTGAGTCTGAGTGAACTCCGCGAGTTGGTGATGGACAGGGAGGCCTGGCGTGCTGCGATTCATGGGGTCGCAAAGAGTCGGACACGACTGAGCCACTGAACTGAACTGAACTGAAGGCCCTCTTACTTTAACCTCCCTTACGTTTCCTAACTTCTCTGCCTTCTCAGTGACCACTGAAAGAACTTTCCATATTTAAAGTAATGTGAGTGTCAGTGCCTTGCAACCAAATTGGTCTAACAAAAGTTATCAGTCTTCATTATAAGCTATATAAATATATTTTAAGATACCCAAATCATTTCAATTACCTTAGCGAGAATACTTTTTAAGTAAAGGGCGAAGGGGAAGAAAGCTTAAAATAATAAGGAAGTGGAAGAGATCACATAACGTGGACAAAGTGAAATTATATGTTTCAATCTTATTTATAAAAGGGAAGAAGAACGCATCTCTTGCTAGTTCATTGGCTGCACACAGTGACGTTTAAATGGAAAGGGAAAAGTCAAATGTCTACACTGAGTTCCTGCTCACTCCTTGAAACTGCTATGCATCCCCTCGGGAAAATGACTCTGTAGTTCATCTGGCCAATCTGCATAACGATATCAATTATCATGGTCCAGTGACCACAGAGCTAGTCTTTTTCACTGATGCTCTGAAGTCATCCTTGTATTTCTCACTTAAGTAGGCAGAGTCAGCCTCTCTCTGGATGTTTGCTTATTTAGAGCCTGAAAGGATAAGAGAAGGGCAAAGAATTAACATTGAGCCATTACCCACTCCATCATTTTTGGGCTTCCCTTGTGGATCAGTTGGTAAAGAATCTGCAAGCAATCTGGCAGGCCTGGGTTCGATCCCTGGGTTGGGCAGATCCCCTGAAGAAGGAAAAGGCTACCCACTCCAGTATTCTGGCCTGGAGAATTCCATAGACTGTATAGTCCATGGGGTCACAAAGAGTTGGACACAACTGACTGAATTAAAAAATAAAAAACTTTATTATTGTCCAGGTCCTTCTCATTGGCCATTTTACCTAATCATAACAGTATCTCTATGACTGAGGTTATCTTTTCTCTGCAGATGAGGAGATTGGCATCAGAAAGTTGTCCAAAGGTCACACTATTGGAATTGGAGCTCAATCTTCAGTTCAGTTCAGTTCAGTCTGCCTACCTCCAAATCACCTATGTCACGATGCTTCCCATTTTCAGGCTTCATTTAGCCCCCCACAACTGACTTTTTACCCTGAAACTCTGGAGACAAAGGGCACCAGGAATTGCAGTTGCTGGTATGGGTTACACTAACACAACCACAGTCCTAATGAAGCAGATGTTTGAGATTAGAGAGTGGTTCGCTTTTCTGGATGGACTCTGCTGGGGTGATTATCTATTAATCTACAGAAACTCTCACCTAAGAAGAAAAACCACATAATCCAACACAAGCCAAACACATTGGAATAATGGCCATCATGTTAAAGAATCCTTACATTACTCCCTCAACTTTCAGCCTTTGATGTCCTTCCCTAAAGAGAGAAGAAAGGGGATAAGAAAGTCTTTCTCTTCCACTATTAATGCTTCATGCTGACATGACAATATTCCAATGATGGTGGGAGTGGGGAGACACAATCTTGCCAAGTATATCCCTTGAACTCTACATTCTGGCCCCCAATTCTAGGGATCAAGGATTTGGGCAGGGTACCAAATTGGCTGAGTGCCAAAGAATTGATGCTTTGAACTATGGTGCTGGAGAAGACTCTTGAGAGTCCCTTGGACAGCAAGGAGATCAAACCAGTCATTTCTAAAGGAAATCAACCTTGAATATTCATTGGAAGGACTGATGCTTAAGCTGAAGCTCCAGTACTTTGGCCACCTGATGTGAAGAGCCGACTCATTGGAAAAGACCCTGATTCTTGGAAAGAGTGAGGCCAGGAGGAGAGGAGGGTGACAGAGGATGAGATGATTGATGGCATCATCAGCTCAATGGACATAAATTTTAGGAAATGCAGGGAGATAGTGAAGGACAAGGAATCCCAGCGTGCTGCAGTCCATGGGGTCACAAACAGACACCACTTAATGACTGAACAACATCAGTGAAGATGGCCTTTCTGTGTGCCACAATGGCTAGGTCTCTTTTGGGGGTAGCGAAATGTCAGGATATGGCGGAGACAGTCACATGTTTGGACTTCATTCTTTTCCATGGGGCATATTCTGGGTCTGGGAAATCCAGGATGACTTCTTCACACTTCTTACTAGTATCTGGACTTGGATGGCAGAACAACTGGCAATTAACAAGTATTGCTTTCTTTTCCTATATCCTCTTCCCGTGAACATTTTTTAATTCCTCACTGAAATGGAGATCTCAGGTAGTCCAGTTTCTTGTCAAGAGACAAGAAGTAAAACAGCAGATTCTTAAGGCCAGAGTCTATAAACTAGTGAAACTTAAACTTTCCTGTAGTTTGTTGGTCAAATAATTCACTCAGATTCAAAGGGGATATAGACAACCCTTTTCAATGGAACAGTCTTAAAAAATTGTGTCTGTCTTCAAACTACCGTAGTTTATCTCCTGCAACTTTCCTCTCCATTCTTCTTGTTTCACTATTAGTATGGATTCCTGATTTAATGGATATTTTGTAATCTTCTTTCTAATTAAGAAACTACTATGTACCACTTACTTTATTAATATGACAAGGAAATAAAGTAGTATACATAATTGATGGTTCTACCCATTAGTACCTTAGTATCTTTCTAACAAATCTATTAAGCAATTCATTTCTCCTTCCCCGGTTCATTTTTGTCATCTGTAATACATATTTGAGACTGGGATGTTTTGACAATTAAATGAGATAAAACAGGTAAATTGCCTAACACAGTACCTGGAATACATTCAATTGTGAATAGTCAACTTTCCCTACCCTGAATTAGACTTAATTGTGGTTAATGTGTGTAATTTGGTTATTATAAGTGTGACTTGAGGATGGAAAAAAAGGGAAAGTAAAAAATTTTACTCTATCAATGCCTGTATCATAACAGAAATAGAATTCTTCATGCTGCACTTCGAGGGAGTATGGAGTAGTTATGGATGGTTTATTTGAGGATACTGAGAACCTATCAAGTCTACAAGAGGCAAAAAAGAAGAAAATTCTGAAAATACTTGAATACTAACAATCATTTGGGCTTAATACACTGGGTTGGCTTATGCATAGTTCTTTTCTATTTTATTACAATCTTCCTATATTATGAAGATCTTAGGTTAAATGAAGCTTTTCATTACAAAGTATGCAAACCAATTGGAATCCACACTATTGCATCAAAAGGTAAAAAGCAAGGAGGCAATTCAGACTTGTTTACACACGATCAAATTGTTTGTCTATAAAATTGAATATATGCTGGAGGAAGTACATTACAATTTTTCAATATCAATCCAGTGGGAACTATAGAGCTTTAACTTATACTTACAAAATTATGCAGCTTGTCATCCAGAGATGTATCTGCTTATGAAAAGTCATATGGTATCTAGATTGTTGCTGCTGCTGCTAAGTCACGTCAGTTGTGTCCAATTCTGTGTGACCCCATAGACAGCAGTCCACCAGGCTCCTCCATCCCTGGGATTCTCCAGGCAAGAACACTGGAGTGGGTTGCCATTTCCTTCTCCAGTGCATGAAAGTGAAAAGTGAGAGTGAAGCTGCTCAGGCACATCCGACTCTTCATGACCCCAGGGACTGTAGCCTACCAGGCTCCTCCATCCATGTCCATGGGATTTTCCAGGTATGCCTTACTGCCAAAAGTAAAAAGCTTTTGGAGTTTGACCAATTAATTATTGAGCTCTTATTTTGTATGAAATACCATAGTAAGTCCTGTAGAATATAAAATAAAGTAACTTTCCAATGGAATTCCAGTTATCTTATAAATTTAATATATACCTATTGCATTGTAATGGAACTCAATTGACAATTTCTTATTTATTATTGAAATTTTATCTATAAGATGTAGACCGTAGGAATAATATGGGCCATATTTCCAATCCATGAGAGAGCCATTCAGCAATCTAAGTTTTATATTTCAGGAGTATTTTTAGTGTATGTTTTTAGTCTTCCACAACCACAAAAAGATGCATCAGGATGCAGCAGAAAATAGAAAAATTTAAGTAAAGTAAAAAGAATATGAAAAGAACATTTATACTGGTCAAACCTAGACTGTGACTTGCTATCTTTCTGTGGTGTTTTTGTTTTTTTAAATCAGTCCAATTCTGTATGGGGTATACAGGAAATTCAGCTGTAATTGAGATATTGAAACAGAGGAGTCTACTATTTAACAAATGAAAGGTAAGTAATGAAAATGGACTAAGAATTTAGAGGGTTTTCCTTTGTGGTATTCATCAGTTAGAATGCATGCTCATATTGATAGCTGATAATATCAATATAATTCCCTTAACTGATATTTTAAAATTTAAGTTACGTAAAACTTAAGTTGACTAAATGGAACTTGTCAAGCCAAGGTCAGATGTTAGAAACGTTACTCAAGAATCCTTTCCAATACTAGACACGTGTTCCCTCTAGTTCTATGAAACATTCACATTGCACTGGCTGAAGAACACTATATGAAATTTAAATATAGTTCCTGTCTAGTAAATTATCTAAGCTAATTTATATGAAAAATTATCCTCTTATTTAACTAAAGACCAGTTGGGATGCCAACAAAACAAGATGATTGATGTAGAAGGAATTGCTAAGAGGCTTGAGATGGCTGTGATACAATTATAGAAATATGATCATGAGTCTAAAGTACACATAGAATTGCACATAATCCAAGTGTTTTCTATTTGAATCTAAATTTTTAGAAACCAGGTCAACTGTACCTAGTAGTTTTTCTGTTGAGCCCAACCAGTCTTGTTTCAGCTGAGTCTGTTTCTGTTAGTTTTTCACAAGTGAAAAGTATGCTTTTACAGTCCCCCTCATTCCTGTTGCTCACTCACTCTTAGATAAACTATTTGAATACTGCCAGAGCTACTAAAATTAAGAATTCAAAAACAGAAATGCTTGTAATTCTAAACAACGAATTCATCTATACCTTTCCCCCTTCCCCAGCTTTATTGAGGTATAACAAATGTACAAAAACTTCACATATTTAATGTATCCATTTAGATGAGGTGGAAATGTATGTACACCTGTTACACCATCATCAACATCAAGGTAAAATATTGATTAATTACCTCCAAAAGATTAAAAATCCTAAAATGTGGTTTACCTTCTTGAGTCTTAGAATGAACAACATTGTGTGGTTAATAGGCACTGTTTTACAGTTGATCTTTAGAACTTATTCATCTTGTATAATGGATTTTAAAATACCCACAAAACAAAAACTCTACTGCCCCTCCATCCAACCCCTGGCAACCACCATTCTACCCTTTATTTCTATTATCTTAATTATTTTGTATACTTTGTACAGGTGAAATCATCCAGTATTGCCCTTTTATGACTGATATTTCATTTAGTATAATGTCTTCCAGGTCCATCCATGTTGTCCAAATGATGGAATGTCCTTCTTTTTCAGGGCTGAATAATACTCCCTTGTATGTATATACCACATTTTCTTTATCCATCATCAGTCAATGGGCATTTAGCTTGTTTCTCTATGTTTACTATCATGAATGATACTGCAGTAAGTATGAGTACAGATATCTCCTTGAAATCCCAACACCAATTTTCTGGGAGAAATACCCAGGAGTGTGATGGCTGGATTATGTGGTCATTTTATTTTATTCATTTTAAAGAATCTCTGTGTATTCCGTAGTGGCTGTTCCGTTTTACATCCCTACCTACAGTGTACCAGGTTACCGATTTCTCCACCATCTTTACCAACATTCATTATCTTTTGTTTTCTAAGCTTTTTAAAAAACAATACTCTTGAGGTATAGTTGATTTACAATGCTGTGTTAGGTTTTGGTGTACAGCAAATATATTCTTTTTCCTTATCATTTATTAAAGGATATTGAATATCATTCCATGTGCTACACAGTAGGACCTTGTTCTTTACCTATTTTATATGTAGTAGCTTGTCTCTGCTAATCCCCAACTCCTGATTTATACTTTACCGCCCTCCTTCCCTTTTGGTAACCATAAATTTGATTTTTATGTCTGTGAGTCTGTTTCTGTTTTATGTAGCTGCTGTGGAAAACAGTAGGGAGGTTCCTTAAAAAACTAAAAATAGAGTGACCATATGAACCAGCAATCTCACACACACACACACACACACACACAGAAGTCGCTCAGTCGTGTCTGACTCTTTGCGACCCCATGAATTGTAGCCCACTAGGCTCCTCAGTCCATGACCATATGAACCAGCAATCTCACTCCTGGGCATAAATGTGGAGAAACTCTAATTCAAAAAGATACATGCACTCCAATGTTTGTAGTAGCATTATTTACAGCAGTTAAGACATGGAATCAACCTAAGTGTCCATTGACAGATGAAAGGGTAAAGAAGATGTGATACACACACACATACACACACACAAAATACACACACAGTGGAATACTATTCGGACATTAAAAAAGAATGAAATGATGTCATTTGCAGTAACGTGGATGAACCTAGGGGTTATCACACAGAGCGAAGTAATGTCAGATAGAAAAAGACAAAAACCATATAATACCACATGTGCACTCTAAAATATGATACAAATTAACTTATCTTCTTTTTTTAATAATAAGTGTGAAGTGATATCTCATTGTGGTTTTGATTTGTTTCTCTATGAATTTTAGAGATGTAAAGCAACAACAAATTGTAACTCCAGGAGAAACATATGAAGTACCTTCCGTGATCACAAGACATCAAAAATGGACTATGATTTATTTTTAAATGTCAGTTCACTTAACTAGTACAAGGGAAATGCCTCTTTTTCATATTGCACACAATTATGTTTCCTTGAATATAAAACAAAAATCAATGATTATACTGTCTCATTGGCACTGAGAAAAAACGTGGTGTGCCCCTGTAACTGATCCCTGAAAAGCAAGAGTCCAAATATCTGACTGAAAACAAAAAGGAAAAATAAAGATGTATTGTAACAAAGAGATTGAACTGTGGCCAGCTCTCCAATATGTAGTTAAACTATTTGAAATATATGCTTTTCAGTTTAGTTCAGTTCAGTCACTGAGTCGTGTCCAACTCTTTGCAACCCCATGAATAGCAGCACACCAGGCCTCCCTGTCCATCACCAACTCTCAGAGTTCACTCAGACTCACATCCATCAAGTCGGTGATGCCATCCA
>NW_011495056.1:1136732-1149192 GCF_000754665.1 Bison bison bison | reverse complement strand
TGCCCCCAATCCCTCCCAGCATCAGGGTCTTTTCCAATGAGTCAACTCTTTGCATGAGGTGGCCAAAGTATTGGAGTTTCAGCCTCAGCATCAGTCCTTCCAATAAACACCCAGGACTGATCTCCTTTAGGATGGACTAGTTGGACCTCCTTGCAGTCCAAGGGACTCTCAAGAGTCTTCTCCAACACCACAGTTCAAAAGCATCAATTCTTCGGCACTCAGCTTTCTTTATAGTCCAACTCTCACATCCATACTTGACCACTGGAAAAACCATAGCCTTGACTAGATGGACCTTTGTTGGCAAAGTAGTATCTCTGGTTTTCAATATGCTATCTAGGTTGGTCATAACTTTCCTTCCAAGGAGAAAGCGTCTTTTAATTTCATGGCTGTAATCACCATCTGTAGTGATTTTGGAGCCCAGAAAAATAAAGTCTGACACTGTTTCACTGTTTCCCCATCTATTTCCCATGAAGTGATGGGACAAGATGCCATGATCTTCGTTTTCTGAATGTTGAGCTTTAAGCCAATAAATTGCTCCTTTAAACTGCAAAATACTTTGAAAACAATGGTAGAATTAAATAAGATTTACATAGGTAAAAATTCTGTTATGTTCTTGGAGAAGCTAGATTGATATACATGAAGCAGAAAATCTATGACAGATTATGATTCATTGCTGAACTATTTATACAAACTATATTTATTTATACAAACTATTTATATAAACTATCAAGATTTATACAAACTATAAATCTTTAGGCAGCCCTGTGGACTGTAGCCCACCAGGCTCTTCCATCCATGGAATTTTCTAGGAAAGGGTACTGGAGTGGGTTGCCATTTCCTTCTCCAGGGGAATCTTCCTGACCCAGGGATCGAACCTGGGTCTCCTGCATTGCAGGTGGACACTTTACTGTCTAAGCTACCAGGGAATCCCATACAAACTATCAAGATTTATACAAACTATAAATCTTTAGGTGTTCAAAAAAGGAATAATTAACACAGCACAACATGATTTTCCAAGACTGCAGAGGCTTGAATTCTGAGCCTTAAAGGATGACTAGAGTTTGGAAAGGAAAAGAGTCAAAGATGTTTTTATATATATTCTGCACAGAAAAGAGTTTATGGGAGAATAAAGGAAGAAGGTAACTTATTTCTTCATACATATAATGCCTTGATTTTCTTATAAAAAATAATTTTCTTATAAAAAATTTTATAAAGTTGTGAAAATTTTAGGTAACAATATGTGCAAAGTAGCTGTATTATGATTGAGACATTTAAGTTTAAGAACTTAATAAGATGAGTGGCTTAGCAGGAGTTCTTTGATTAATAACCAGCTTAATATGAGCTTCCCTGGTGGCTCAGATGGTAAAGAATCTGCCTGCAATGCAGGAGACCTGGGTTTGATCTCTGAATTGGGAAGATCTGCTGGAGAAGGGAAAGTCTACCCACTCCAGTATTCTTGCCTGGATAATCCCATGGACAGAGGAGTCTGGCGGGCTACAGTCCATGGGGTTGCAAAGAGTCGGACACAACTGAGCACCTAATATAAACTTTGCTATGTTATGCTAAGTCACTTCAGTCGTGTCCGACTCTTTGTGACACTATGGACTGTAGCCCACCAGGCTTCTTTGTTTCCTGAGAGTAAGACCCATCCTTTTGTTGTTCTTGTTGTTCAGTCACTCAGACCCATCCTTAAGCTCTGGACTATAATGGACAAAACAGTGATTCTCATGACAAACCGCCTCAGAAACTTTAAGTATTTACTTTGCTCAACTGTTGTTGTGTATCTGTGCGTGTGTAGCAGGGGGGAGATGACTACCAAGAAATACTTATTTTTTGAATGGCACTGGACCTACATTTTTAGAAGGAAATGGTTCAGTTCCACATTGTTCACTACAATTTTCCTTCTACCTTTTATCCAGGTTTATTTTCATAATGTTGAAAATGTTTTTCTAGATTCCTTTCAGAGACAACTAATCTAAGAAAAAAAATCATGATGTGATTGAAAATGTCTAAATATTGAAGAAAAACTCTTCTCAACTAAGTACAATAATTAAATGACTTGCAAATTGAATTAATAGATACATTTACATGGATCCTTTTTGTAAAACCTGGGGCATCAAATACTGTATTTATCTTAATGAACGCAGCCTATAAGTTTCTAGTTGTTTGTGACACCCATATAAAATAGCTATAACCAGTTTCTAAACAAGACATGACTTTAAATATAATTCCAGAATTCCAGGTCAGTAAGGGATTCATTCTCCTTGGAAGGAAAGTTATGACCAACCTAGATAGCATATTCAAAAGCAGAGACATTACTTTGCCGACAAAGGTCCGTCTAGTTGATTTAAGAATTGATGCTTTTGAACTGTGGTGTTGGAGAAGACTCTTGAGAGTCCCTTGGACTGCAAGGAGATCCAACCAGTCCATTCTGAAGGAGATCAGCCCTCGGATTTCTTTGGAAGGAATGATGCTGAAGCTGAAACTCCAGTACTTTGGCCACCTCATGTGAAGAGTTGACTCATTGGAAAAGACTCTGATGCTGGGAGGGATTGGGGGCAGGAGGAGAAGGGGACGACAGAAGATGAGATGGCTGGATGGCATCACTGACTCAATGGATGTGAGTCTGAGTGAACTCCAGGAGTTGGTGATGGACAGGGAGGCCTGGGGTGCTGCGATTCATGGGGTCACAAAGAGTCGCACACGACTGAGCGACTGATCTGATCTAATCTGAAGGGATTCATTGAGAATGTGTTTAATACGGATTACCATATTCAATAGAATGTTAAAATATTAGTACAAATAGAAGAAATGGAGTAGGAGTTAGGAAGACTCAATCCACGGTTCTCTTTTTTACTTAAAAGAGAGAGGAATTTTCTCATAAGAATTTATTATGTTTTATTACAGTGTCAAGGGATTAATGACAATAATATACCATGTAAAAAAATCTTAGGCAATACTTTGGTTAAGTTAATTTGGAATATAGATGAAAAGAATGCTCGAGGTTAGAGGTCTATGAACTTTTTTCTTTACAGGGCCCAGATGGTAAATATTTTAGGCTCTGTGGGCCGTATGGTCTCTGCTTGCAGCTACTGAATTCAGCCACTGCTAACTGTAGAAAATGCATAGATGAATGGGTGTAGCATTGTTATAATATCATCTTATTTACAAAAGCAAGTGGTGAACCAGATGGATTTGGCCCACAGGCCTTAGTTTACCTTAGTTCACCTGGTCTGGATAAGCAGTTAAACATATTTCTTATACAAAATAATGAATCCTCAGATCTGTAGTTAAAGTAGTAGTTCCTGCCAAATCCCTGAGGGCTTAGCTGGGAGAAAAGGTGTTTTCTTCAGATACTTGCACACTAAGGCTCAAGGGGATCTCTGGCATAAGCTAAGACTCCTTTTTTAGAAGAAAATGCTTGACTAAGTCTGCAGAAACCTCTTTAGAAATTTGACTCTCACAATTAAAAAATACGGAGGAAGCAAAACACAGCTGCATAGGATACTGTGCACCAGTAATCAGTGGAATTGCTGGTTATTTTCTATGAGGACAATAGATCTTAATTTAGTTCTGCTCTCTTCTCCTAACTTTATGCTACATAGTCATCTTTATCCTATAACGGCATATATTGAGTACAACATTGCTGCTTTATCAAAATTCCATGATATGTATATTATATTTTCTGAGGTTGTTACAATTTAAATGTTCCATGATGTCAGAAAAAAAAAATCTTTAAAAACTCTCTTATCCTAGATAACTGTGTTATGAGAATCTATAGTATCTTTTTCTGTTCCTCCTAATACAGAACCACAGGCTACCAGGAGCTCAGGAAAAGCTTTCACAATGTAAAGAGGTAGAATTTTTATTTGAACTAAAAATAAGATATTGTTGAATAGAATACATTTAACAGGATAAAGGAGAAACTTTCTCTCATCTCTTGGCAAGATAAAACATCTTAATGCACATCCATCTGTCATTTGAAATGACTCTTATTCTATCTTAGAAATATTTTAACCAATTTCCAGTTGTTGACATAAAGGTCATTTCCAATTACCTACTAAACCAGATAATGTTATGATGAATATTTTTACACACATTTGAATGCCAAAGATAATTCCTAGAAGGAGAATACATCAGACCTTGGATCACTACAGGATACTTTTTGCTTTAATCTTGCCATTTTGATATACAATGATGGTAATTCAATGTTTTTAAATCCATATTGAAGTAAGAGTCTAAATTGTATATGTTTATTTCCCATTTGCATTCCTCTGTTTGAAGACTTATTCTTCCAACCAATATTTATCATTGTCCACTTGTGCCAAAAACACAGAGGGTCCTGGACAGTACAAGATCGCTGTTCCTCTAAGAGTCTAACTTTCGGTGTGTGAGTCTCAGTTGACCAACAAATCTTTACTGAGAGTCTTTAAAGCATTGAGTACACAGCAATGTATAGGACAGAAAGGTCTTTGTTATAAGGTGGGAAGAGAAAGATACTAAACACAGTGAGTTAATACATATTTCACATATTAATTCTACAAAGAAACTAGAGTAATATGGTAGAGG
This sequence comes from Bison bison bison, assembly GCF_000754665.1. Taxonomy (NCBI): domain Eukaryota; kingdom Metazoa; phylum Chordata; class Mammalia; order Artiodactyla; family Bovidae; genus Bison; species Bison bison. The sequence goes on along the minus strand of NW_011495056.1, from coordinate 1,144,623 downwards.
ATAAACAGAGACAGTGAGGTTTGGAAGGGGGAGCCTGCTTTATTTAGAGGATTCTGATTAGGCAACTTTTAAGTTGAGACTTGAATCATAAAAAGAGTCCTGGTAAAAAGCTAACTAGAGGATCACCCAACTTGATGAAAAAAATTACAAAAGATTCTGAGATAGGAGTGAATTTTTTGTCCTGGTGGGTTAGAAACACAGCTAGTCAATCTAGAGTATGAAAACAAGGTAGTGAACAGAGGGAAATAAAGTCAGACTTAGGAAGTGACCAGATCATGCTGGATCAGGTAGGCCAATGTGAGGAAGTTGGACCTGTATTTTAAATATGATAGGAACCTATTGGACAATTCTGAAGAGGGAAGTGATAAGAAAGGGATTGATAAATTATTAGAAAGTGGAGTAAAATGATTTGAAGCCTTGATGAAGTAGCCGATCTGACGGACAAAATAAATGCATAAAGTTAGAGATGAGATTGCTCTCAATGCGGTTAGAGGTCTTATATTTACAGTGTGCCTATCTACATATTTACATGGTGTGGTTACTTGAAGTGAAGTTGTGGTAGAATTCACTGCATTCAAGAAGGTCGGAGAAATCTGATTGGACATACCAAGTGACATTGAAGTGAGAGATGGCATCAGGCCTCAGAAGGGAGAAAGGATGAGAGGAAGGTAAAGTGATGTGATGACAATAGACGATAACAAAAATGATAACCAATAGAATGTGCCATAGGTAATTAGCAGAAACATTCATTAAATTATGGTGGAGATAGATCAGTGATCAACTGGAATATAAATTGTGAGCTGGGAGAATATCACCTTACCTGGCATTTCTATGCTACGTGGCTGTTAGTGGAGCAAGGAGCTTCAGCTTAATATGGCTGAAGGGGTCATGTATTTTGGGAACCAGCACATTTTATTTATAGCAAGAAGCAGTGGTGAGTACTGTGATGAGACTGAAAAATGAAGGGAACACAGTTCCCTAGGAACAGAGGTGCCTGAGGCGCTTTGAGAGAGGTTGGGAAGAGTAAGAAGTGTAGGAGGAGGCCCCACATGTATAAAGGAATGAGTCTGTAAGAATGGGATATCATCATCTCTGATCAGAGACCCAAACAGAAGTTATTATTAAAACCTTTACATAAAGCATAAAAGTAAAATTATCTCAGGGCTCTCCTCTCATGGCGAAAACAGCCACAGTTCTTAGTCCCAAAAGGATTCAGGCTAACCAGTGAAGCGTGTTCCAGACAGGCTAGGTGGTAGAATTATAAAACAAATTAAGAATTGAACCCTTTCCTCAAGAGGCTTACTGTCTAGTAGAAAGAGGCTGAATACATTTTCTAAAGGTGCCTATAAAGTAAGTACAACAAAGTGTGTATAAATTCATAAAATATTCGTCAGCTTTGTTTTCCCTAAAATCAAAAGTTCTTATGTTTAATATTTCAGGAACTTCATACTACAATAATTGTTGCTAAGTAGTGCAGAGTTTCTAGGCAGAATTTCACACTGGGTCTGGCATATAGAAGCCAATGAAGTATGCATTTATGAAGGGTCTTAAGCAAGGGACCTTTGTATAGTGAGAATATTCTAAGACAAATCTCAACTATACCTGGATCAGGATCCAGGTTCTTCTGCCTAGTCCTGCTCCTTACAATGCAAATGTCCCATTATATTATTTAAGGATGGTTTGGTCCCAATTCAGAGCAAACTGAGTAAGCCTGTTTGCTGAAAATGTATACTGGACGTGTCAGAAGCAGTCAGATTCTGTCATGCAGTTATTTTATGACAGATCTAGGCCAAAGACATGAAGCTTGGCAAGTGCCTTATAAATTATAGCTGTGCTGAAGCCTACAGCAGTGAGTCTTAACTTTATCCCACCTTCTAACTATTCTTGCAAAAATAAATATGATAGAATTACCTAACACAGGAAAGGAAAAGCAATTCCTCTAGAAAACTACATGCCAAGCATTCAATAAGAGTCTTAGATTTTTTTATTAATGTTTTATTTCTTTTTCCAACAAATCTAAAACTGTCACTATTAATAGAAAACCATGTAATATTATGTAATGTTTTTCTTTAAGGTCTAACTGGCCCTAAGTCTAAAGTCCTGGCACAGGTGACAAAAATCTCACCCTAAAGAGATGTGACTAACATCACTCTTTGCTTCATTTTGGGTATTAATTTAGTAATCTTCAAATTTTAAGTGGAAATGTTCTGCATTATCTGTATCTTACTTTCTAAGAGGGCAGGAAGGAAAAGGCTATCGTTACTTAGAAGCAGTGTATCTTGTCACTCACTAATTTAGAATAATTGTTCAATATCATTAAGAGACACTTAGATGTTTGATTATAATGGCAATAAAGGTCCCAGTATAAATTTAATATTTAAGATAGAAAAAATCTATAATAAATCAATGAAAGAGTCTTTCAGCTCTGATAGTCTGATACCTGAGCCTGTGTGTTTCAACAATAGATTAAACAGCAGGAGACCCCAATTCAATTCCTGGGTCCGTGAGATTCCCTGGAGAAGGGATAGACTACCCACTACAGTATTCTTGGGCTTCCCTGGTGTCTCAAACAGTAAAGAATCCACCTGCAATGTGAGAGACCTGGATTAGATCCCCTGGAGGAGGGCATGGCAACCCACTCCAGTATTCTTGCCCAGAGAATCCCCATGGACAGAGGAGTCTGGCAGGCTACAGTCCATGGGGTTGCAAAGAGTCAGACTGCTGCTGCTAAGTCACTTTAGTCATGTCTGACTCTGTGCAACCCCATAGACGGAAGGCCACCAGGCTCCCCCGTCCCTGGGATTCTCCAGGCAAGAACACTGGAGTGGGTTGCCATTTCCTTCTCCAATGCATGAAAGTGAAAAGTGAAAGGGAAGTTGCTCAGTCGTGTCCGACTCTTAGCGACCCCATGGACTACAGCCCACCAGGCTCCTCCATCCATGGGATTTTCCAGGCAAGAGTACTGGAGTGGGGTGCCATTGCCTTCTCCAAAAGAGTCAGACATGACTGAGCAACTAAGCACAGTAGTCGGTGCAAATTCTTATAGCGTCACCTAGTTCTTTATTATTTGTTTGTGAAATATATAAAAATTTAATAAGTTCAAAAAAATTCCCAAAGAAATTTTATTCTCTATTTTTTACATTACCAAAATTTTCTTCACTTTTGGGTAACTAATTATCATAACTTATTATACATTCTTAATGCTTTTATGGTCTTCCCTGGTGGCTCAGATGGTAAAGAATCTGCTTGTAATGCAGGAGACTGGGTTCGATCCCTGCATCAAGGTATTCCCCTGGAGAAGGGAATGACACATGACTCCAGTATTTTGCCTGGATAGAGGAGACTGGTGGGCTACAGTCCTTGGGGTTGCAAAGAGTCAGAGGTGACTGAGCAACTAACCACCACCATCAATTGTTTCTATGGGCAAACTCAAAGCTTTTGTAATTATTCAATTCCCAAATTCCTTAGTAAAAATGCATGTTTCAGTCAGTGTAAACAATCTATAAAATACGGTGCTTAAGGTAGAGCCGTTTAATGTGCAATTGTATGGAGAAATAGGAAATAATGGAAATAGTTTTGTCCAGTCCTATGAGCTCAGTATTCAGAATAACAGTTTTCTCATAATAGTGTTGAAGAGTGCATATTATGTCTTGATTCTGAAATATTTTTTACCAAAACAATAGCATGAACTGAAGTCTGATTTACTTCAAAATGAAAAACCTTCCCAGGAGAAATATAGAACTTTACATTTTGGTGAAGATAGATGAATAAATATATAGATAGAAAATGACATGGGGAGATTTTTTAAAATAATGAAACTAGGATCTTGCTGTTTTCATCATGGTGGGAAAACTGTGCCCTTACAGTTGAAGTCTATTGCAATGATTGAATTGAATGCCTTTTCATTCAACCCCACCTTCCAAATATTCTTGCAAAAATAAAAATGATACAGTTATCCAATGCACAAATGCACAAATCACTTCCTCCAAGGAAATAAGTGCCAAGTATCCAATAATAGGAGCTATGAACTGGACAAAATATATGAAAAACTGTTTTTCAGACACTGGACAAAATGAAACTCAGAATTCTAGTCCTCGAGATAAGAAAAACAAATGAGATGCCTGTGGTGGTCACCTCTTCTTTCTGTATACAGCCACATTCCAGACCACAATGAAGGCAAAGGGGATCCAAGCAGAACGTAACTGTATCTCTGAATTTAGGAGGCAGAAAGTGTATGAATAGTTTGGGAAGGCTGAGGAAACTATTACACCAGAAATAAGGGAGAAGAAAGAACAGAGCTTCAGAAATTTGAATAAGGTTTGCCTTGAGTCTTTGTTGTTGCTTTGAAGATGAAAAGAACAGATATTTTATCCTTCTGTAGGGGAAGACTCAGTATTATATAGATGTTAATAGGCCCCAAATTAGTCTACAGATTCTTTGTACCTAACGGAATCCTAAGAACTTTTCAAGGCTGGAAGAACTGTACGCTTGTCAGCATTCACATATATATTCACAACAGATGTCCACATAAAGCAAAACATATAATAAAGGTGATATTTCATGTCAGTGGCTTCACAGAATTAGTAAATATGACTGCTCAAAAAAAGAAAAAAAAAATCCATCTCTGTACCAAAAAAGAACACTCAGATTTAACCAAGTTGGCTTAAACCTGTAAATTTTATTAGCTTTATTCAGAAAGCCGACAAATAACACTTTCACTGCTAGAATTTTAACTCACATGACCTGGAGAGACATTAATATAAAAGCAGTCATTTTGTTTCAAAGAAGCAAGCTTGTGAGCCCCTTCTGCGAGAGCTGCCAGCTTGTCCCCAACTCTCCTCTGTGCTGCTTGGAACCCTCTCTCCTGTTCCAGGTGCCTTGAGTCTTTGGATGAACAGCTTTGTATGCTCAGGGTTCAGCCTATTAATGCTCGGCAAAGAAATATCATGGAGCTGTAAACTGAACAATTTCTGAAGCTCTCTCAGGACAGAGAGATATTCAAATTCCAAACAAGCAGAATAGAGGAATTTATGAGTAACCAAGGATTCATTAGAGACTCAGGAAGGCTATGCTTCTGTAAATTAGCTAAAGTGGTTTTAGGAGTTACAGCTATTCTATACGCATTCTTTTTTTTTTTTTTTTTTTCCTGGCCTTTCCATTTATTTATTTATTTTTTATTTTTTTTCATTTTATTTTATTTAACTTTACAATATTGTATTGGTTTTGCCATATATCAAAATGAATCTGCCACAGGTATACATGTGTTCCCCATCCTGAACCCTCCTCCCTCCTCCCTCCCCGTACCATCCTTCTGGGTCGTCCCAGTGCACCAGCCCCAAGCATCCAGTATCTTGCATCGAACCTAGTCTGGTGACTCATATATGATATTATACATATTTCAATCCCATTCTCCCAAATCATCCCACTCTCTCCCTCTCCCACAGAGTCCAAAAGACTGTTCTATACATCAGTGTCTCTTTTGCTGTCTCGTATACAGGGTTGTTACCATCTTTCTAAATTCCATATACGCATTCTGATCATGATAGTGTTAGATGCTCAGTCATGTCTGACTCTTTGGAATCCCATGGACTACTAGCAGCTCTCCAGGCTCTTCTGTCCAGGCAATAATACTGGAATGGGTTGCCATTCCCTTCTCCAGATATCTTCCCAACACAGGGATCAAATCTGGGTCTCTGGCATTGCAGGCAGATTCTTCACCATCTGAGCCATCAGTAAAGCCCTATGCATTCTAACAAAGGTTAAAAATTTCAAAAAAACACAAGTTGATCCAATAGTAACTTAAAGTATTATAAAACAAAACTAAACAAAATGCGCAAAACCTTTAAAGGAAAACAACCATGTCCAGACATTAGACAATCTAATATGTATAATATCCAGTAGAAACACACTAGACAAGTCAGAAAGCAGGAAAATGTCATCAATAACCAGGAGAACAATCATTAGAAATAGACTCAGAAGGTATAAATTTGGCAGAATTAACTGAACAGGACTTTAAAAACACTATTATATTACAGTTAGGACTTAAAATAAGAATATAATGAGAAGCAAAATATGTTTATAAAATCAAATGGAACTTTTAGAGATGAAAAATATCTGAAAAAAAATCCTGGATGGGTTTAATATCAGATTAGATACTTTCAGAAAATAAATAAATAAATAAAAGGGTATCCAAAGTTAAACAGAGAGAAAGAAAGGTTGAAAAAATAAAAAGAGCCTAAGTGGCACATAGAGTAATCTCCAGCAGTCTAAAATCCATATTTAACAGTGGGAATGAAAGGAAGCATCACTACAAACAAAGCTAGTGGAGGTGATGGAATCCCAGTGGAGCTATTTCAAATCCTAAAAGATGGTGCTGTGAAAGTGCTGCACTCAATATGCCAGCAAATTTGGAAAACTCAGCAGTGTCCACAGGACTGGAAAATGTCAGTTTTCATTCCAATCCCAAAGAAAGGCAATACCAAAGAATGCTTAAAAACTGCACAAATGCACTCATCTCACACGCTAGTAAAGTAATGCTCAACATTCTCCAAGCCAGGTTTCAACAGTATGTGGACCATGAACTTCCAGATGTTCAGGCTGGTTTTAGAAAAGGCAGAGGAACCACAAATCAAATTGCCAACATCCACTGAATCATCGAAAAAGCAAGAGAGTTCCAGAAAATCATCTATTTTATCTGTTTTATTGACTATGTCAAAGCCTTTGACTGTGTAGGTCACAATAAACTGGAAAATTCTGAAAGAGATGGGAATACCAGACCACCTGACCTGCCTCCTGAGAAATCTGTATGCAGGTCAGGAAGCAACAGTTAGAACTGGACATGGAACAACAGGCTGGTTCCAATTTGGAAAGGAGTACATAAAGGCTATGTATTTTCACCTTACTTATTTAACTTATATGCAGAGTACATCATGAGAAACGCTGGGCTGGAAGAAGCACAAGCTGGAATGAAGATTGCCAGGAGAAATATCAATGACCTCAGATATGCAGATGACACCACCCTTATGGCAGAAAGTGAAGAAGAACTAAAGAGCCTTTTGATGAAATTGAAAGAGGAGAGTCACAAAGTTGGCTTAAAGCTGAACATTCAGAAAACTAAGATCATGGCATCTGGCCCTATCACTTCATGACAAACAGATGGGCAAAGAGTGGAAACAGTGACAGACTTTATTTTGGGGGGCTCCAAAGTCACTGCAGATGGTGACTGCAGCCATGAAATTAAAAGACGCTTACTCCTTGGAAGGAAAGTTACGACTAACCTAGATAGCATATTGAAAAGCAGAGATATTACTTTGCCAACAAAGGTCCGTCTAGTCAAGGTTATGGTTTTCCAGTGGTCATGTATGGATGTGAGAGTTGGACTGTGAAGAAAGCTGAGCGCCAAAGAATTGATGCTTTTGAACTGTTGTTGGAGAAGCCTCTTGAGAGTCCCTTGGACTGCAAGGAGATCCAACCAGCCCATCCTAAAGGAAATCAAGACTGGGTGTTCATTGGAGGAACTGATGTTGAAACTGAAACTCCGATACTTTGGCCACCTCATGGGAAGAGCTGAGTCTTTTGAAAAGACCCTGATGCTGGGAAACATTGAAGGCAGGAGAAGGGGACGACAGAGGATGAGATGGTGGGATAGCATCACCAACTCAATGGACATGAGTTTGGGTAAACTCCAGGAGTTGGTGATGGACAGGAAAGCCTGGCGTGCTGCATTCCATGGGGTCGCAAAGAGTCGGACACGACTGAGCGACTGAACTGAACTGAATCCTCCGCGGCTCAAGGCCACGTGCTGGACTTTCCCTTAGGTACCTCCCAGCCTCAACCCTCCACTTACCCAGAGACCCGTCCTTGGCCTTCCGCCCGCCCCCAGCCTCTCTCA
>NW_011495056.1:1135417-1136632 GCF_000754665.1 Bison bison bison | reverse complement strand
ATAAATGGACATGAGTTTGGGTAAACTCCAGGAGTTGGTGATGGACAGGAAAGCCTGGCATGCTGCATTCCATGGGGTCGCAAAGAGTCGGACACGACTGAGCAACTGAACTGAACTGAACAGCTGGAATCACAGAAAGAGAGGAGGGAGAAACAATGGTGAAAATATTTGAAGAAATAATAAAAAGTTTACATTCAGTTGATATTTCTATCAACTTCTTTTCAGAATTAATGCAAACCCAAAGAAAATGGAATAGATTCATAATGCTGAAAAAATTAAATTAAAATTAAATATCCAGCAAAAAATTTTTTGAGAAACAAAGGTGATATAGAGACATTTTCAGAAAAAACTAAAGAGAGGATTAATCGTGAGCAGCCTTGCACTAGTTAGTGTTAGTTGCTCAGGAACCTCTTTACACTCCACGGACTTGTAGCCCACCAGGCTCCTTTGTTCGCGGAATTCTCCGGGAGACCCAGGTTCAGTCCAAGGGTCGAGAAGATCTCCTGGGGGAGGAAATGGCAACCCACTCCAGTATTCTTGCCTGGAAAATCCCATGGACGGAGGAGCCTGGTAGGTTACCGTCCATGGGGTTCCAAAGAGTCAGACAGGACTGAGCAACTTCACTTTCACTTTCACTTTCATCCATAGTTTGAGGTCTGTTTCAAAAGTGACTTCTTCCATGGAGCCTTTCTCAAATCTCCTTGACAAAAATAATAGCCTCTTTCTTTGAACCTCAGGATACAGTGCAAGAAACTCTTTATACACGTGATCTGTGTTTACATTACTTTTGTAATCAGTTTTTCTTCATTGGTCAGGCACAAGCAGAAAATGCATCTTGCTAACTGTGATATCATGTTTCACATCCAAGATAAAAAGTGAATTAACATTGACTGAACACCTAATATGTATCTTTATGGAACTAATCATTTGAAAAATACTTATCTCTACTACAACCCAAAGAAATGGGAATTAATGTTCCTGTTTTACACATGATGAAATAAAACCTGTGTATCTTATCATGTAGGAAACGAGTTGCCAGTCCAGGTTCGATGCACGATGCTGGATGCTTCGGGCTGGTGCACTGGGACGGCCCAGAGGGATGGTATGGGGAGGGAGGAGGGAGGAGGGTTCGGGATGGGGAACACATGTATACCTGTGGTGGATTCATTTTGATATTTGGCAAAACTAATACAATTATGTAAAGTTTAAAAATAA
>NW_011495056.1:1126330-1135317 GCF_000754665.1 Bison bison bison | reverse complement strand
AAAAAAAAAAACAAAAAACCTGTAGTATCTTGTTCAAGGAGCAGCCCCGGTGGCTCAGCAGTAAAGAACCCACCTGCAATATACATAGATGCAGGTTTGATCGCTGGGTCAGGAAAATACCCTGGAGGAGGTATTATACTCACTTTTGTATTCCTTCATGGAGAATCCTTGGACAGAGGAGCCTGGTGGGCTGCAGTCCATGTGGTCACAAAGAGTTGGACAGAGCTGAAGTGACTTAGCATGCACACTCACTGGCATCGTGTTCAAGATCACATAAATACTAAGGCAAAGCCATAAAGATACCTTGTGATTCTGAGACTATAAAGCATGCTGCTGCTGCTGCTAAGTCACTTCTGTCGTGTCTGACTCTGTGCGACCCCAGAGACGGCAGCCCACCAGGCTCCCCCGTCCCTGGGATTCTCCAGGCAAGAACACTGGAGTGGGTCGCCATTTCCTTCTCCAGTGCATGAAAGTGAAAAGTGAAAGTGAAGTTGCTCAGTCGTGTCCGACTCTAGCGACCCCATGCACTGCAGCCTACCAGGCTCCTCCGTCCATGGGATTTTCCAGGCAAAAGTACTGGAGTGGGGTACCATTGCCTTCTCCAGACAATAAAGCATACATTTCACTAAATATTCTCTATAATTAATTTGCAAAATAAATATAATCTGAAGAGTTTTGGTTCAGATGAGCTATTGATGTATTAAGTATTTCAAAGATATGAAGAATGGAAGGAAGGGGAAGGGGAATAGGAAGGAAAGAGGGAAGGGAGAGAGTAAAAAGGAAGTAAGAAAAGAAGGGAGGGAGGAAAATAGCAGAAGTGGAGACGCTAGCGAGTATTTGAAGCAGAAATTCCAAGCATTTTTGTTTAGAACATTTCATATAGAACACCCAAGGGAGTACAAAGGGATAAATCAAAGTAACTTTCACCTCAAGACAGCCATCAAGCAACAACAAAAAAGCCAGGGTGCTACTAAAAATGACTATTATAAAGACAGAAAATCTCTATTGATTTAGATTTCTAGAGTTAGAGAAGTACCATGAATAAACAGTACATTGAATTACTGTTGGTAACTCCAAAGTCACCTTATGAATGCCTGAACAAGGAAATATATTTCTTTCAAGTAGATCAACTTTCTTCAACAGATGTTGTATATGCATATAGTTAGGTCTATATTCTAAGAATTATTAATAACATCATATGATGATGAGAGGACTTTTGTTAATAAAACAAACACATTAGTTAATGCCTCTTTTACTACAAGTGTCAGGAACGCTTTTGTGCTATGAAGCCTCAAAGAATATTGTCATTTCTTGCTCAATGACAGTAATTTTTTTAGATAAATAAGGCCATGGTTTCCACCTGTTTTTTTAAACACATGGTTTGAAGGAAGTGTTGCATAAGTTAAAATATTTATCAGTATTATTTGTGTATATAATCTATGTCTGTTTATGTGTGCATAAATCCATTTACAAATATCTCTGAATCTTGTTACAGAACAATATAAAAATGCTGGAGATTATACCTACACTGATGGATATATTTCATTGCCAGTAAAAATAGTTCTACAATTTGCTAGCATATTTCAAAGAGTATAACAGGCAGGTGTTACTAACCTCCATTTTGCTCAAATTAAGTCACAGCCATTCTTTGTGAAGCTCTTAAAATGATGTATTAAGTGCTGAAACATATGAAGCTAATATCTAAAAGATGTATACATTTTATAAAAATACACATGTAAATTTCTCCTTGAAAGACATTAACAGAGTTTTTCCAATATGCAATTTTAGGATGTTGAACCATTTTTCAAATGTATTCACTAAGACTTTCTAATCAACATACATTCCAAAGTGGTTCATAATAATTAAAATTTAAAATAATGATGGTCTTCAATAATAGGAAGCAATTATTGCAGTGATAATCTGTAGAAGATATCTTCAAGAAGCTTGACAGCAAAGGCAAAATTATACAGACTGAATTATGGCAGTAATCAGATGAACAATTTCTATAGTAAAAATGGTCATTTCATGGCAGCCTGGTTAATTAATATTGTCGGTTGCAAATCAATTCAAAAATAAACAAGTATATTAGCTAAAATAAATAAGCAGAACACTTTTCAAAACAATTGAGAAAAATATTCCTGAGCAACACAGAAGACTCAGTTGAAAGATTTTTGTGGAAATATATCTTAATCAAGTAAGTAGACGAGATTTCGATGCAGTGGAGAATTATGAATCACAGCATTAACTGCTGTCATTCGCATCATGTCACAAATGTAACCTTATGTTTAAACTCCAGGAGATGAGTGACTTTGTTTACCACTACATTCACGGGTTTTGCACTTGCCCATTGTAGGTGTTAAATTATTTGTTGGTTAGGTGAATCAGAAGATGAAAATCTCTTCTGAAAATACCCTTTGCAATAGGAAGAACCACATTTATTCTTTTTCTGTCCATGATATGCGTTCCCTCTTAGTCTTTTCTCTAACCTCTCACTACTGAGTCCATGTGTCACAAGGACATTTTCCAATATAAAAGGGCAAAAATATCACTAAATTGCTAATGAGATGCCTAGCAGATTACTTTTTTTTTTTTCTTTTGCTTCATTTCATTGAACAACATGCAGCCCAGAAGGAACTGGAAAGTTAACATATGGGTTAAAATGTTCCTTCTGATGTTTCACTGTGGCACTGCACAGTAACATTTTATAGGTTCCAAGAAAACAAATGAAAACAGTAATTCAGACTCTGGTCTAACTATCTCTACAACCTTAATTTTTGTTCTCATTTATGGCATAGCCATCTTGGGAATTCTTATTACAAAATTTAATTGCTGAAGCAACAGAGCAATTCAAAAGCAAAGCCGTTCAACCCATCAAAAATGTTTGTGTTGCAGAGGGCAGGACAGGAATCTCTTCAAGTTCATTCATACAGGCCCTTAAGAATTGACAAACACTGTCTAGTAGCATGAATCCCTTGCCACTAGAGCCCACGAAGGTCTTATGTTACACCAGGTTAATTCCCTGACCTGTTCAAAACTGTCTCTAGCCCCAGCCCTAGTAGGTATGCTCAAGATTTCATGAAAAATGAGTTCTCAAACCTACCAGCTCCTTGAATATGATCAACAGGCAAGAAATGAATACTGTCAATGATTATGAAATTAAACTTTTTTCTATCAAGAGCATAAAAAAGTTCTTAGAAGGATTCTGTCCTACAAAGAAAAAAATAATTAACAGACTCATATAAAGTAGGCAGGGACTTCTCTGGTAGTAGTGGTTAAGAATTCGCCTTGCAATGCAGGGGACCCGGGTTTGATACTTGGTCAGGGAGATAAGATCCCACACTCTGTGGAGCAGCTAAGCCCATGAGACACAGCTGGAGAGTCTAATGTACGGTGACAACAATCCTGCATGATGCAACAAAGATCCCGTGTGCTGCAACTGAGACCCGATGCAGGCAAATAAATAAACACATTTCTTTAATTAAAAGAAAAAAAAGATAAGTGAGTTAAGAGAGTTACCACTTAAGGATGAGGTGTTAAGGCGCAAGTTAAGAAAAGTGATGACTGCTGATGAAGGAGGAGAGGCTGGAGTAAAATAAAAATGCAAAGGGAGCTTTTTGATTCTGCATCTTGTAACTAGTTAGCTCTAAGTCATATGTGTAAAAACAACCTGGGATAGCCCAGGATAAATGTAGTGGTCTATGGAACTTGGTCCTGGAACTTCAAAATTCTTCAGTATTTTTTAATAATTCAGTTACATGTGAAGGGCAACAAATGGTACTCTAAGTGTCAGGAGTGAATGAAGAAATTAGTGTTAAACATATTATCCAGGACACATATACAACTTCCTGTGATTTCTCTTTTTTGAAATCAATATTCCAGGTCATGTGAAATAAAATTACTGGGATAGACTCCAGTTGGCATTCTGGTTTTCTATTCCTGGATTGGAAATGTCAAGGCTGAGCTATGTGTTGAGTCTTGTCTGCTTCTCCCTATGATTAAGAGAATAGTATAAAGAACAGCAGGATTGCCGGGAGAAATATCAGTAACCTCAGTTATGTGAACAACACCACCCTGATGGCAGAAAGGGAAGAGGAACTGAAGAGCCTCTTGATGAAAGTGAGAGAGGAGAGTGAAAAAGTTGGCTTAAAGCTCAACATTCAGAAAACTAAGATCATGGCATCCGGTCCCATCACTTCATGGGAAATAGACGGGGAAACAGTAAAAACAGTGGACTTTATTTTTCTGGGCTCCAAAATCACTGCAGATGGTGACTGCATCCATGAAATTAAAGGACGCTTACTCCTTGGAAGGAAAGTTATGACCAACCTGGACAGCATATTAAAAAGCAGAGACATTACTTTGTCAACAAAGATCCACCTAGTCAAGGCTATGGTTTTTCCAGTGGTCATGTATGGATGTGAGAGTTGGACTATAAAGAAAGCTGAGCACAGAAGAATCGACGTTTTTGAACTGTGGTGTTGGAAAAGACTCTTGAGAGTTCCTTGGACTGCAAGGAGATCCAACCAGTCCATTCTAAAGGAGATCAGTCCTGAGTATTCATTGGAAGGACTGATGTTGAAGCTAAACTCCAATACTTTGGCCACCTGATGCGAAGAGCTGACTCATTGGAAAAGACCCTGATGCTGAGAAAGATTGAGGGCAGGAGGAAAAGGGGATGACAGAGGATGAGATGGTTGGATGGCATCACCAACTCAATGGACATGAGTTTGGGTAAACTCCGGGAGTTGGTGATGGACAGGGAGGCCTGGCGTGTCACGGTTCATGGGGTCGCAAAGAGTCGGACACGACTCAGTGACTGAACTGAACTGAACTAAATTGATATAGAACAGCTTTCTTCAAATTAATGAAAAGTAAAGGTGATTAAAGAAACCAACCCAGTAGGGAACAGTCCAGGTTCCTAGATCTAGCTGCTGCTGCTGCTGCTGCTAAGTCACTTCAGTCGTGTGACCCCATAGACGGCAGCCCAACAGGCTCCTCTGTCCCTGGGATTCTCCAGGCAAGAATACTGGAGTGGGTTGCCATTTCCTTCTCCAATGCATGCATGCATGCTGAGTCGCTTCAGTCGTGTCCGACTCTGTGGGACCCTCTGGACTATAGCCCACCAGGCTCCTCTGTCCATGGGATTCTCTAGGTGAGAGTACTGGAGTGGGATGCCATTTCCTTCTCCCTAGATCTAGCTAGAGAACAGTAAACAGTCCACATCTCAAGTTACAGGAAGCTGTCGCCAAAGATTCCAAGGATGATTCAGATCCTTTGGGAGATGTCAGTCTTTGCATAAAGAAAATGTTGCTCCATCTTTTGAGTTATTTAATACATACAGTCTCAGCTTTGAGATATAGTTAGAGCAGTCACACAATCTTGGATTTTTTGAGTCAGTGCCAAATTAAAATTTTCTGTTTTTGATGTGTGTGCCCTAGATTTGGAGTCAGGAAATAATGTTCCCTTGAACCTGATATCACTGGACATTAAAAAATCCCTACCTTAATTCAGGGCAGGGCAGGAAAGGGAAAAAAGGGATTTTCTTAGAGTTTCTAAGTCCCACACCAATTTTTAGCTTCTTTAAAAAAAGGGGGGATGCAAACTTTGAAATATCAAAGAGATCAGAATAATGATGGGCAGAAGATATGGATCATTTTTAGATAAAAGATTTTTGAATACCTTTATCTTATTTATTATCATTGCAGCAGTCAGAAAAGACCCTAAAATAACCATAGGGATTGCAGGCAGACAATAAAGATGCACCTGCTCTTCTCTCTTCCATTTGCTTGCCATACTGTGTGCATGTACGTGTGTATACATGTGCTTTTCTCAGCATTTCCTCCACTATATCATGAGCTTTCTTGGGGTAGGGGTATATTTTTAATATCTTTATGTTCTTGAGCCTGACTTAGAATAGGTACTTAGTAAGTGCATGTCAGTTGCATGCATATTTGAATGAATGAATGCTATTCCCATGGCAGAAAAAGTAAATAAAACAACAGTCACGTTAGTTTTAGCTAACATGCGTAAATACTGTGGTAAAGAAGATAAAAATCATTGCTTTTAAAGTGGAATGTAAATCGATTCTCGAGGTCCCATGTAGGAAGCAGTAGGAGGGGTATAGACTTGGAATCGTTGCCTAGCAACTGCTTACCACTAATAAAAAAGGGACTCAGAGACAGACCCAAAGAAAGGATCCTGAACCACTGTAGCATGGAATTTATTTTCTAGCTCAGGTACAGTTAATTCTTGATTATTTAATTCAATTTCAAGATATGGATTACGACTAGTATAGACTATAGGCCTTGCCTCCTAGGAGCATAGAGCAAGCAATATTCCCTATTTGCCTTATTCAATCAAGTCCTTGCATCCCTCTCTGTTATACTCAATGCTGAAGATGTAAAGCTGAGTCAGTCTTCTAAAGGAATAGATGAAAATAAAGGCATGTGGAAAATATGGAGCCAAAAAACCGCTTGTCTGAAAGCAGGTCAATCTATGTGGCAAAGCCACATGGAGCAAAAACGGCCACTCTTGATGATTTTGGCAACTAATTTCACCCAATGGACCTAACTGTGTCTCTCACTTCTCAGCTTAAAACCTGGAGAAGCTTGCATTGCTTACACCAGCTCAAAACCTTCAGACTGAGTATATTTGACAGATATGTTTTCTTAGGTCTATTCACTATGAGCCTTCATAATATTTTAAAACTATGATTTATCAGTAATTACAATTTTGGATACTTCACAAAAGTACAATTTACACTTCTTGAAAAATTGAGAGTTGTGGCAACACTGGGTGATTATAACTGGGGCTTTGTAGTAGCCACTTTAGACAGTAAAATATTCCCCCATGGACCATACCCTGAGAGGCTTCACTTCCAATGAATTCTCCAGGCAAGAATACTGGAGAGGTAGCCATGGCCTCCTCCAGGGGATCTTCCCAACCCAGGGATCAAACCTGGATCCCCTGCATTGAAGGCAGATTCTTTACCATCTGAGCCACCAGGGAAGCCCCCCAGTATTCTCCAGTCTACCACAGTCCTCATCACTCCTAAATGATCCAATGACTGTCAGGTCAGGTCTCCCTTCAGGTATACACAGGTAAGACTGAGGCAGAGGTGTGCTGGAGCTGGCTGATTCTGCTCAGAAGAAAAAGCATGCACAGCTCTTCTGAAGCTCAAGTTCAATAGCACTTTCTGGTTACTCGAACAGTTCTTTACCCAACTTTAGAGACTAGTTGTTAAGCATTCATCAGTGCCCCAAAGGACTGAGGTGAAATGAAGAGCAGCTGCAACTCACAAAGCCACTTCAGTTAACATATGTCACCGGCTTTATAGAAAAAAAAATCAAAATCCACAATAAAAATATACTGACATACCATGATCTACCTCTATACTTATTTTAATTGGAGGATAATTGCTTTACAATGTTTTGTTGGTTTCTGATGTACAAGGATGCAAATCAGAACATATATATATATATATAGGGGGAGAGAGAGAGAGAGCATGGCAACCCACTCCAGTATTTTTGCCTAGAAAATCCCATGAGGAAAATCCGCAGAGGAGGCTGGTAGGATATGATACATAGGGTTGCAAAGAGTTGGATATGATTGAAGCGACTTAGTATTTACACTATATAGTAACCCACTCAAGTATTCTTCCCTGAACAATTCCATGGACAGAGGAGCCTTGTGGGCTACAGTCCATGGGGTTGCAAAGAGTTGGACACGACTGAGTGACTAACACTTGCACTTTTTCACTTTCATATATATAAATACATATATATCCCTCCCTCTTGAGACTCCCTTCCCCTCCCACCGCACCCATCTAGGTCATCACAGAGCACTAGCCAGGCTGGGCTCCCTGCATTATGTAGCACCTTCCCACTAGCTAGCTATTTTCTACATGATAGCACATATATGTCAATGCTACTTTCTCAGTTCTTCCTACTCTCCCCTTCCCTGGCTGTATCCACAAGTATGTTCTCTACTTCTGCCTCTCCATTCCTTCCCTGCAAATAGGTTCATCAGTACTATTTTTCTAGAGTCATATATATATATAGTTAATATAGGACATTTGTTTTTCTCTTTTGGTGCAATCCCTTAGTGTCTGGTACTTATTTTTTTTAGCATAGTATCAAATGGTCCAATCAAGTCTTGCTAAAGTGCTTAAAGTTTCTAAGATGTAACACTTTTTTTTACTTTGTTTCTTTGTAAATATTGTTCCCTTTATCTGGAATAACCTTTCCATCTTCTCCCTCTGACCAGTGCCTGTCTATCCTCTAAGATTCAACTCAGGTAATTTATCATCTGCTCAGTTTCTCTCTAACTGGCTTCCATCTCTGTGCATTTGAACATGGAGAACACTTCTCTAATAGCTCTTTAGTGTTTGGTCATTGCCCGATTGTGTCTTTTCCCCCTGGACTTTGTGACAC
The DNA here is from genome assembly GCF_000754665.1 of Bison bison bison. Lineage (NCBI taxonomy): Eukaryota > Metazoa > Chordata > Mammalia > Artiodactyla > Bovidae > Bison > Bison bison. The sequence continues at coordinate 1,126,885 of NW_011495056.1, read as the reverse complement.
TTAAGAACAGAACTTTGGGTTTATTTTTTAATTATCCTTATATAAAGATACATGTTTTCCAATAAATGTTCAGTAAACATTTCTTAATTTTAATAAACACTTAACATTTAAGAAAATGAATTTCTTTGTATTTTGAGACATGCAATGCATGCTTGTTATAGCTGTGAGTAGTTTCTCTCTGTAAATCAAAATGTGACTCTCAAGCCTGAAACACTGGAGATAAGGTAGAGTGAGGGGTTAGAATGGCAGAGAATAGAAACACTGTTGGTCACCAAGACTGCAAGGCTCTCAGTAACTGACTGAATCAGGACTCCAGTCCAAGGCTGCTGCTGCTGCTGCTAAGTCGCTTCAGTCGTGTCCGACTCTGTGCGACCCCATAGACGGCAGCCCACCAGGCTCCCCCGTCCCTGGGATTCTCCGGGCAAGAATACTGGAGTGGGTTGCCATTTCCTTCTCCAATGTATGAAAGTGAAAAGTGAAAGTGAAGTCACTCAGTAGTGTCCGACTCTTAGCGACCCCATGACTGAAGCCTACCAGGCTCCTGCATCCATGGGA
>NW_011495056.1:1126101-1126230 GCF_000754665.1 Bison bison bison | reverse complement strand
CTATATAGAAAACCCTAAAGACTCCACCGGAAAATTACTAGAACTAATTAATGATTATAGTAAAGTTGCAGGATATAAAATCAACACACAGAAATCCCTTGCATTCCTATACACTAATAATGAGAAAAC
>NW_011495056.1:1122135-1126001 GCF_000754665.1 Bison bison bison | reverse complement strand
GGGATTTTCCAGGCAAGAGTACCCGAGTGGGGTGCCATTGCCTTCTCTGCAGTCCAAGGCTACTAACAACAAATTCAATCTCTTTCCACTGGTTCCTGGTTTCCTTTTAGTCCTATTAATCAATCTTATTACTCCAGCATTTCTTCCCAATGCTAAAAGTTCCTGCACATGTTTTACCTTCTTCCTAAAGACACTGGGATTCAATAAATAATGTAGATATCTAATTTTATAACTTAACACCTTAAATTTCTACTTAGGAGTCCATTTCTGCCTTCCCTGGACTCCCTCACAGACATCTCTTATCATCTTATCATTGAGATTTATTGGTGTCATTTCATTTACCAACTGCCGTTTTCAATTTCGATCAGAAGCAGATGTTCAATCTGGCATCTTCCCCAGCTGCAATCAGTGTACATAATGCCACAGCTCCTTGATTGGCTTCAAAACATCTTCCTGTCTGCAGTCAGGAAGACAGTTTTAGGTTTCTGATGGCACATCTCAAGATGCTGCTTAATTTGTCTCCAGTTCTCAATATCTTAGTTGTTTCACACTGATCTTTAAAAATAGACTCTCTGTTGTTGTAAGCTGAGAAGTGGTCCTAAAGAAGAGGAGATTAAAATTATTATAGTGCAATATAGATTCCAGATATCCTATTGCACTATGGATATTAAAAGGAATATGCTGGAGAAAAATGTAGATGTATTGAACATGAGCAGTTAGATAACCCCTGTTAGTTGATACAGTTATTTACTGTGATTATTGTTGCTTTCCTAGTCAGTTTTTTTTTTTTTTCAACTTCTCTTGATATGAAAAGAAGACTCTTGAGATCCCCTTGGACTGCAGTAAGACTAAACCAGTCAATCCTAAAAGAAATTAACCCTGAATATTCAATGGAAGAACTGATGCTGAAGCTGAAGCTCCAATACTTTGGCCACCTGATGCCAACAGTTGACTCTGGAAAAGACCCTGACTCTGGGAAAGGTTATGGGCAGGAGGAGAAGGGGGTGACATAGGATGAGATGGTTAGATGGCATCATCGACTCAATGGACACGAGTCTGAGCAAACTTTGGGAGATAGTGGAGAATAGGGGAGCCATAGGCCATGAAGTAGCAAAGAGTTGGACATGACTCAGCAACTGAACAACAATATAAAAAAAGTAGTAATTTTCTTGGCAGTACTTACATGTGGTTTTCAATGATATACAAAAAAATTATTTCTTGACATAGAGAAGAATGTTTTATAGCGTGTGAATTATTTTATGCTTAATTAATACAAATTGCTCCAAATAAACTTAATACAATAAGTGCCATTTATCCACTTCTCAAAGCGTGTTTTTAAACAATTTTACTTATAATAAAATATGCAATCTATCCTCATTGAAATATTTCTCTTTTTTCTGTGTGATTGCTATTGTCACTTTTATCATTTGTTAGTATCCACTGATCAAGTACAGACAACAAAGGCAAGGTTTTTGCCTTTCTCCAGTGAATTTGGCTCTGCTGTGACTGTTACTCCCTCCCCAGCTTCTGAAACAATTAAATCAAAACTACCTAGAATTTTTAGTTGTAGTTGATGAATTCTGAAAATGGGGTGACGTTTTTATTGGGGTGACTTTTAAAAGAACTTTTTCGCAAAAATCATAATAGAAAACACACCAAGTGATTGAAAAAAAATTCCTCTAGTTTCTAGAGCTCTGTTCACTTTGCTCTTTTTCTATAAATTGTTATTTTTTAGGTAGATTAAAGCAACCTGGTATTTGAAAAGTCTAAAAGACTGGCTTTTAGGTTTCTACTAGTCTATTTAAAGACATTTTAAAGAATTTTTTGCAGTATTTGTACCACAGGGGATCCAGGATATATTAGGAAGGTGGAACAAGGTAAGTGTTTCTCAAAGTGACAGTTATAAGTGAGTAAGACATAAGGAGATGAATCACTTGGTCATCATATTGATCTGAATTCTTGGAGGACATAGATCATAAATCTGAAGGAGAAAGGCAATGCATTTCTGCAAATGGATACTGCTTAAGTCTCTAAAATTCTCCCTGAAATAAAAGGGGCACAAACAAGGTTGCTTTACCCTAAAATGATCTCAGCTCCAATCTTGGAAGTTTTCAGAATTCTTGATACTTCTTGATTATCCTCTTAATCAGTGCATCTTTAATGAGTAGCCAATGGAGTATTGACTGGATGTAGAATCAGAGGCCTTAAGCAAATCACTCTAAGCAAGCAAATTACTCTGAGTATTAACTGTGCGATTTGTAAAATAGATTTTGTTGAAAAAAATATTCACAGATCTCAAAAATCCCATGACATACAACAGTGCAATGCAACCTCATATCAAAAGTCATTCCATTTTCTTCAGAGAGCTCTATTTCAGGGCCTAGTGGAAAATATTCCAGTAAAACATCTAATAATTCCTGAAAACTTTAGCATTGTAAATTACATTATGTTGTTATATGACAAGGCAAAAACATGTATGTTAGGCTTCACTAAAATTCATATTTGGTTTATTATCAGATGAAATTGGCAAGCACACATATAAATATAGAAAATTTTTAATTTCATCTTTGCTACTTAATTTAAAATTTTCATCTTATGTAAATAACCTTAGCTATCTCACATAACTCCTCTGAGTTTAATTTTTTTCCTTCTATAAAGTGGAAAGAATAATTTCAACTATGATAATATAATGAGTTATTAAAAGGTAAATGAAACAATGTAAGAATATCAGCTGTTATATCACCTAGGGATAACTCATATGTATGAACAGAAGCCAAGAGTCTTTCATAAGCAGTGAATTGCTTTACTGCCATGCTCAGAAGAGGGGCTGAGTTTTTAAAATTAATTTATTTATTTTAACTGGAGGCTAATTACTTTACAATATTGTGGTAATTTGATTTTTGTGGTAATATGGTTTTTGCGATACATCGACATGAATCAGGAGGGGCTGATTTTTAAGTGAGATTTGTTCATTCATTCAAGCCACATTGATATATTTCAAATAGTAGATGAAGGTAGATGATACTGAGATTCATAAAGCACATGCTCTAATTTCAAGAGAGGCATAATCCAGAAAGGTTTGTAAACTCAGCTTATGGTGGCCCACAGATAAATTAATTTTTTGTTAGCACAGTTTATTTAAAGATTGAATTCTAAGACCTTTTAACATACTCTCCAGTTGGCCACATGCTCAACATCTTCCTTTTTTCTTACACTGAAAGTGAAAGTCGCTCAGTCCTGTCTGACTCTTTGCAACTCTACGGTCTTATATTAACCTTCCTTTATTCTTACATTCATTACATTGTCTACATTATGTAGTCAAACATAATATGTGCACTTACCTTCCAAAGTTCATGTGATACAGTCATGATACAAGCATGATCATGTTTCCTTGGCCAAATGAACACCCTCGATTAGATGCCTTATAATGTTGTTGCTTGATTCTCAGGCTCCTTTCAAGAATGCATGTTCCCATGCAAGCTGTTGGAATAATATTTAGATCAGTCATTCTTAAATATGTGTGCCTAAAGCCTTTTCTTTTCATTTTCCTTCCGGACTACGCATATATCTAGATATTTCTCAGATTTGTTGTATTTCTTTATAGTTTTGCTGAAACATAGCCCTGCCAGACAGGATACATGCTGTTACATCCTTCTGAGACCTCTATTTTCTTCAAACTCAACAAAGTTAAATCTTCACTACTTGACTATTTTACTCCTTAGTATTTGCCCCCTTTCCTGAATCCCTGTAGCATTATTTACGCATGTATCACTCACTAGGGAATGGATATGGGAAATAGATGGGGAAACAGTGGAAACAGTGTCAGACTTTATTTTTCTGGGCTCCAAAATCACTGCAGATGGTGA
>NW_011495056.1:1121650-1122035 GCF_000754665.1 Bison bison bison | reverse complement strand
TAAATTACATTATGTTGTTATATGACAAGGCAAAAACATGTATGTTAGGCTTCACTAAAATTCATATTTGGTTTATTATCAGATGAAATTGGCAAGCACACATATAAATATAGAAAATTTTTAATTTCATCTTTGCTACTTAATTTAAAATTTTCATCTTATGTAAATAACCTTAGCTATCTCACATAACTCCTCTGAGTTTAATTTTTTTCCTTCTATAAAGTGGAAAGAATAATTTCAACTATGATAATATAATGAGTTATTAAAAGGTAAATGAACTTTCCCCTTAGGACTGCTTTTACTGTGTCCCACAGGTTTTGGGTTGTTGTGTTTTCATTTTCATTCGTTTCTATGCAAATTTTGATTTCTTTTTTGATTTCTTCTC
>NW_011495056.1:1120759-1121550 GCF_000754665.1 Bison bison bison | reverse complement strand
AAGGGGACGACAGAGGATGAGATGGCTGGATGGCCTCACTGACTCGATGGACGTGGGTCTGAGTGAACTCCGGGAGTTGGTAATGGAGAGGGAGGCCTGGCGTGCTGTGATTCATGGGGTCTCGAAGACTCGGACACGACTGAGCGACTGAACTGATCTGATCTGATCTGAGGGAATGGATTCACATATGAAAACACTTCATTAGCTACTTTGTATCTCTCTAAAACTGCATTGTTTATTTTTTGAGAATAGGAACTGGGTCTTACATTCTCTTCCTTCCAGACCTTCTTCTAGTGAATTTTTTTTTTTTTTTGAAATCTTGGAGTAAGTTGACAAATAAGCACTGAAGGATGACACAACTCAAAGTGAAGTGAAAGTCGCTCAGTCGTGTCCGACTCTGCGACCCGCGGACTAATCCATGGAATTCTCCAGGCCAGAATACTGCAGTGGGTAGCCTTTCCCTTCTCCAGGGATCTCCCTAACCCAGGGATCGAACCCGGGTCTCCCGCATCTCAGGCGGATTCTTTCCAGTTGAGCCACAAGGGAAGCCTGAAACAACTCAAAATGTGACCTCAAATACATTAGTCTAATAATACACATAGGACAGTTATATGAAATATAAAATTATGTAATATATATTATAAAAACTACCCTCAATTATTAGAATCAAGTTAAGCACAACTTGTCTGTCTACTTTATTCATCCTGGAACACAAACAACAACTGAGAAAAAAAAAAAAAAAAGCTCCAAACTCTCTTTCCATCAATTCAGTTGCTCAGTCGTGTCCGAAT
>NW_011495056.1:1119985-1120216 GCF_000754665.1 Bison bison bison | reverse complement strand
ATGTCCATCAAGTCAGTGATGCCATCCAGCCATCTCATCCTCTGTCGTCCCCTTCTCCTCCTGCCCCCAATCCCTCCCAGCATCAGAGTCTTTTCCAATGACTCAACTTTTCACATGAGGTGGCCATAGTATTGGAGTTTCAGCTTCAGCATCAGCCCTTCCAATGAACACTCAAGACTGATCTCCTTTAGGATGGACTGGTTGGATCTCCTTGCAGTCCAAGGGACTCTC
>NW_011495056.1:1116412-1119885 GCF_000754665.1 Bison bison bison | reverse complement strand
CTAGGTTGGTCATAACTTTCCTTCCAAGGAGTGTCTTTTAATTTCATGGCTGCAATAACCATCTACAGTGATTTTGGAGCCCCCAAAAATAAAGTCTGACACTGTTCCCCCATCTATTTCCCATGAAGTGATGGGACCAGACGCCATGATCTTCGTTTTCTGAATGTTGAGCTTTAAGCCAACTTTTTCACTCTCCTCTTTCACTTTCATCAAGAGGCTTTTTCGTTCCTCTTCACTTTCTGCCATAAGGGTGGTGTCATCTGCATATCTGAGGTTATTGATATTTCTCCTGGCATTCTTGATTCCAGCTTGTGCTTCTTCCAGCCCAGCGTTTCTCATGATGTACTCTGTGTATAAGTTAAATAAGCAAGGTGAAAATATACAGCCCCGACATACTCCTTTTCCTATTTGGAACCAGTCTGTTGTTCCATGTCCAGTTCTAACTGTTGCTCCTGACCTGCATATAGGTTTCTCAAGAGGTGACCTACAAAAGCTATTTTAATAATATTATCTGCGGTGCTATAGCAAACATCAGTTTTCTTGGCAACCTATCTTTATCTTCTGTTGCACTTGGTAACCTCTTGATTTTATGTATAGAGTTATTTTTCTGATGCTGAGTGTCTTTATAAAATCACATTTTAATGCTTCTGGAAATAAAAGCTTGTTGTGAGAAGCTATATGGAAACCTAGAGGCTATTATCTCAATAGTTTCATCTAATACACAGCTATGTAGTCTGCAACTCCCTGATTCTCCATGTAATTCCTAGGAGGCCAGTCCATTACTTTGATGTGCAGGATTTTAAGACTACATTTAACCATGCCTAGGCAGGTCAGTTATCTTTTGTGGCTTTATACTGTATAAAGCTGACCTCTTTATGTGCACATTCATTTTTCTTTCATTTTCTTTAATGGGTCACTGATGCTGGTCAGATATTCTCAAAATGATTTCCAATTAGAAAAACATATAAATTTTTTACCTTTTATAAATGTCCCCCAAATGGAATGATATTTTTACATATAAATTGCAAAAGATTAGCAGAAAGTAAAGATTATTACTGAAGAGGCATTGAATTTCAAATCAGAACACCAGAATTTGGTTTCCATTTTTGTCAGTTAATAAAAATACAGCTTTGGCTGCCTATATAGTAACTTTTCTAAGTTTAATTTTCCTATCTGTGTATATGATAATAATAATTCTACTACCTATTAAGAGTAATTGGGAGGATCAAAAATTTCCAGTGAAGAGCTTTGCCAAACATTATACAACTGGTATGTGTAACTCCTAAGCATAAATAATGATGGCTAAAGTCTTATATCTGATACCCTTTATTCTTGCATAGCCACAGGACAAGCCACTGCTGATGCAAACAATTAGTAAAGAATCTATCATAGGAAAAGAAGAGTTTTATTTGAACCAAACTGTGGACAATAAGACAGGGAGACACAGATTTGGGAAACTCTTGAATTGTAATCTGCTGGACTACAAAATCTGGCAAGCTTATAAAAGGTGAAACCTGCAAAATTATATAAACTGTGAAGAATTAGAATTGGAGCTGGAAAGACGTAAGGGTGCTTATAACACAAGGATTGACTGGGGTCCAAAATGATTGCATATTTATAAGGGGTGAACTTGAAAGCATATGTTTGCAGCTTGCAGGTGCTACTAGACATTGTTTTGAGAATGCCTTGTTATGTCCTTAAGTTTGATACAGTTCAGAAAATTCAAGTTTTTCAGTGATGCAGGAACATACCTGAAACCATATCCACAAGGGTCACCCAGATCCATTCTGAATGCCTGAACAACAGTTGCTCCATTTTGATTTTTAAATACATTCTTTTCTTTAATGGTTAAAGCAGATATAAAATGCATGTTTGTAATAGGCTACAAAACAGGTTCTAAGTGGCACAAAGTTTAAGTAAAAGTCACTCAGATGTCTGACTCTTTGTGACCCCATGGACTATATGGTCCATGGAATTCTCCAGGCCAGAATACTAGAGTGAGTAGCCTTTCCCTTCTCCATGGGATCTTCCCAACCGAGGGATCAAACCCAGGTCTCCCGCATTGCGGGCAAATTCTTTACCAGCTGAGCCACCAGGGAAGCCCAAGAATACTGGAGTGGTGGCCTATCTCTTTTCCAGCAGATCTCCCCAACCCAGGAATCGAACTGGGGTCTCCTGCATTCCAGGCATTCTTTACCAACTGAGCCACCAAGGAATCCCAGAGCTATCATATGTTTATGCTGTTCCATTCCTGGGTATTTATTCTAAGAAAATGAAAACACTAAAATGAAATGGTATATACACTACAATGTTCATTGCCACATTATTTATAATAGCCAAGATATGGAAGCAATCTAAGTGTTCATGATGGATTAATGGATTAAGAAGATATATATATATAAAATGAATATTAGTCATAAAAAGAATAAAATTTTGCCATCTGAAAGAATCTTACTGGGCCTGGAAGACATTATACTAAGTGAAATAAGTTAGACTGAGAGAGATAAATACTTTATGTTTTCAATTTTACGTGAAATGTAAAAAATTTCAAATTTCAATGAATAAATATAAAGCAACAGAAACAAACTCACAGATACAGACAATAAATTAGCAGTTGCAAGAGGGGAGGGACAGAGAAGGCAATGGCACCCCACTCCAGTACTCTTGCCTGGAAAATCCCATGGACAGGGGAGCCTAGAAGGCTGCAGTCCATGGGATCGCTGAGGGTCGGACATGACTGAGCGACTTCACTTTCACTTTTCGCTTTCATGCATTAGGGAAGGAAATGGCAACCCACTCCAGTGTTCTTGCCTGGAGAATCCCAGGGACGGGGGAGCCTGGTGGGCTGCCGTCTCTGGGGTCACACAGAGTCAGACATGACTGAAGCGACTTAACAGCAGCAGCAGCAGAGGGGAGGGATGAGCAAAACAGGTGAAGAGGATTAAAAAGTACAAACCAGTGATAAGTCACAAATACGTAAGGTACAGCACAGGGAGTATAGTCAACAACATTATAATAACTTTGAGGTTTTTTGTATACTCTATCCTGAGAGCTTACTTATTTTATTTATTTCATTGAAGTCATAGTTGACTTATAATGTTGTGTTAATTTCAGGTATGTGGCAAAGAGATTCAGTTTTATATATATGCATGTATCAGATCAGATCAGTCGCTCAGTCATGTCCGACTCTTTGCGACCCCATGAATTGTGAATGCCAGGCCTCCCTCTCCATCACCAACTCCTGGAGTTCACTCAGACTCATGTCCATCGAGTCAGTGATGCCATCCAACCATCTCATCCTCTGTCATCCCCTTCTCCTCCTGCCTTCAATCTTTCCCAGCATCAGGGTCTTTTTCAGTGAATCAGTTCTTCACATCAGATGGCCAAAGTGTTGGAGCTTCAGCTTCAGCATTAGTCCTTTCAATGAATATTCAGGACTGATTTCCTTTAGGATGGACTGGTTGGATCTCCTT
>NW_011495056.1:1110141-1116196 GCF_000754665.1 Bison bison bison | reverse complement strand
GCTTTCTCTATGGTCCAACTCTCACATTCATACGTGACTACTGAAAAAACCATAGATTTGACTAGACGGACCTTTGTCACCAAAGTAATGTCTCTGCTTTTTAATATGCTGTCTAGATTGGTCATAGCTTTTCTTCCAAGGAGCAAGATCTTTTAATTTCATGGCTTCAGTCACCATCTGCAGTGAATTTAGAGCCTAAAAAAATAAAATCTGTTACTGTTTCCATTGTTTCCCATCTATTTGCCATGAAGTGATGGGACAAGTTGCCATGATCTTAGTTGTTTGAATGTTGAGTTTTAAGCCAGCTATATAGAAATAAAAGCTATATAGCTGGCTTAAAACTCAACCTTCAAAAATATATATAAATAGATATATATATGTATATTATATTTGGCAAAACTAATACAATTATGTAAAGTTTAAAAATAAAATAAAATTAAAAAAAATTTTTTTCACATTATTTCTAAGTTCCCTTATTACAAAATATTGAATATAGTTCCCTGTGCTATACTGTAGGTTCTTGTTGGTTATGTATTTTACATATAGTAATGTAAATATATTAATCCCAAACTTCTAATTTATAACCTCCCCTTTTTCCCTTTTTTAATCAAAATCTGTTTTCTGTTTGTCTATTTCCATTTTGCATATGAGTTAATTTGTATTTTTTTAATTCCACATGTAAACAATATCATATGATACTTTGTCTCACTTCACTTAGTATGATAATTTATAATAACTTTGGTGTGTAATCTACAAAAATACCAAATTACTATGTTATATCATATTGTATATAACTGAAAGTAATATAAGTTAATTATACTTCTATAAAAACAGACCATAAAAATATGTAAATTAAGGTGAGAGATCTGATAGCAAAGGGAAAAATGGAGAAAAGTGAACCAGGGAAGGTAAGTAAGTCCGGTACTGAAGGCCTTGTTTGTGGGGCCTGTCAAATATGTTGACCCTAAAAGAAATGGAACCTTTGAAGGGTTTGAAGCAAGAGATCACATGGCTAAATTACATACCTAGAATATATGAATTAGTGTGAAGAAAAAATTTAATGGTACACTACTGGATATGGAAAGAATAGTTGGGGACAATTGCAGTAGGAAGGAACAATTTTGTATTGACTATGGCAGTGGCAGTGGAGATGGAGGGAAGACTGATTTGAGAAACATTTAGGATGTAAAATATATTCACAGTGCTGAGCTCTTCATTGGAGGAAAGGGTCACGGGTGCTAATGTTGGAAACAGCGGAAGGGATCCAATTTAGGGGGACAATAGTGAATTCATGGATGTTGACTTACAGGTGCCTTTGAGGCATCAAATTAGGGATATAGGGACCCTAGTGGGAAATATACTTTTGGAGTCCAGAAATTTCTCATTCATTTGCACATGTTCAAACTGTTGCACTGCATTCAGATCTATTTTAATTGGATGATCCTCTTGCTGTGTTGTTACACCATGCACCTAGTCTCAACAGGATGTAGCTGGTGAACTGCATTTACTGAGAAAGCACGTGGCTGAACTTATTCACAGTCGGGGCTTCGTTTGATGGATATAACAAAACAGTGAAAGAGTCCAAGGAATTGACAGTATCATCAAGAGTGCATTGAAATATGAATAGTAGATTATAGTAAAATTGGAGATACTCACAGGCAAGGAAGAAGTAAAGATGATCAGTGGACTTCAGAAGCCAATGAAGTCATAGATAACAGCAGCTAGACTCAAAATGGATTAAAGATCGAAATGTAAGACCAGAAACAAAAACTCCTAGAGAAGAACATAGGCAAAACACTCTGACATGAATCACAGCAGGATCCTGTATGACCCACCTCCCAGAATAATGGAAATAAAAGCAAAAATAAACAAATGGGACCTAATTAAACTTAAAAGCTTTTGCACAATGAAGAAAACTAAAAACAAGGTGAAAAGACAGCCTTCAGAATGGGAGAAAACCATACCAAATAAAGCAACTGACAAAGAATTAATCTCAAAAATATACAAGCAACCCCTGCAGCTCAATTCCAGAAAAATAAATGACCCAATCAAAATAAATGGGCCAAAGAGCTAAACAGACATTTCTCCAAAGAAGACATACAGATGGCTAATAAACACATGAAAAGATGCTCAATATCACTCATTATCATAGAAATGCAAATCAAAACCACAATGAGGTACCATTTCACACCAGTCAGAATGGCTGCTATCCAAAAGTCTACAAGCAATAAATGCTGGAGAGGGTGTGGAAAAAAGGGAACCCTCTTACACTGTTGGTGAGAATGCAAACTCATACAGCCACTATGGAGAACAGTGTGAAGATTCCTTAAAAAACTGGAAATAGAACTGCCACATGACCCATCAATCCCACTGCTGGGCATACACACCAAAGAATTGAAAGAGACACGTGTACCGAAATGTTCATTGCAGCACTGTTTACAATAGCCAGGACATGGAAGCAACCTAGATGTCCATCAGCAGACGAATGGATAAGAAATCTGTGGTACATATACACAATGGAGTATTACTCAGCCATTAAAAAGAATGCATCTGAATCAGTTCTAATGAGGAGGATGAAAGTGGAGCCTATTATACAGAGTGGAGTGTGTCAGAAAAAAAAACAATACAGTATATTAACACATATGTATGGAATTTAGAGGAGAAGGCAATGGCCCCCCACTCCAGTACTCTTGCCTGGAAAATCCCATGGACAGAGGAGCCTGATAGGCTGCAGTCCATGGGGTCGCTAAGAGCTGGATACGACTGAGCGACCTCACTTTCACTTTTCACTTTCATGCATTGGAGAAGGAAATGGCAACTCACTCCAGCATTCTTGCCTAGAGAATCCCAGGGACGGGGTACCCTGATGGGCTGCCGTCTATGGGGTCACACAGAGTCGGACACGACTGAAGCGACTTAGCAGCAGCAGCAGCATGGAATTTAGAAAGATGATAACAATGACTTTATATGCAAGACAGCAAAAGAGACACAGAGATAAAGAATAGACTTTTGGACTCTGTGGGAGAGGGTGAGGGTGGGATGATTTGAGAGAATAGCATTGAAACATGTATATTGTCATATGTGAAACAGATTGCCAGTCCAGGTTCGATGCATGAGACAGGGTCGGGTGCACTGGGATGACCCAGAGGGATGGGATGGGGAGGGAGGTGGGAGGGGGGTTCAGGATGGGGGACTCAGGTACACCCATGGCTGATTCATGTCAATGTATGGCAAAACCAATATAATATTGTAAAGTAAAATAAATAAATAAATAAAACTGGAAAAAGAAAAAAAAAAAGCAGCTAGAATGGGGGAAGTTTGAGACCAGTATGGGATGTGCTATAAATCTAATTGAAGATGAAATAGTTCCAGGTGGCAGCAAGATGTCTTATAAGAGTGAATGAGATGGTGGAGTGTAAAGGACACTCATCTGCAGTGGGACCAAAGAGTTGGGGAAAACACATGTTGAACATTCCATGGTCCGTAAGCAATGATGAAGAAAAGGAATAAGTGGTTATTTAAATAAAAACACAAAGACTTGTATACTATTTCCTTGCTCAAGAATATCAAAGAAACTAGAGCATATGCTATTCCAGGAACTTTAAAGACTTTGTTACAATAAAGCCTTTGGGGTCTCTCCATTTTGGATTTCAGTGCAAAATACTTGTACATAAGATCCTAGTGATTTTGGATATTTCACATTTTTAGCTAATATTACACTGATGCCTCTCATCACACACAGACACGCACACCATCCAGAAAATCCAGCATGGAAAAATATATATTTTGACAGCTTTGATCATTAGGAAGCAAAGATGACAGTCATAAGAGATTTCCTAGGAGGCTCTTGGACAGAGAAAGGAAACGTAATTAAGATGTTGAATCATTTAATGACGTCCACTCTCTAGAGCTTATCTTTTACTGCAGTTGCTATTTCCAGATTCTATTTTCCAGCCAGTGATTTTTTCATGAGTTGTGATATTCACTTGAAACCTTAATCATTTGCAGAGATCCAGCTTTAAATGGAAACTAGGGCTTTTCCCTCCACCTGAAACTCACTTGAAAGAAGGATAGCTGCTGTGTCAACTGCTTTCAAGAATTATGGAGGGCAGGCCAAGGAAAAGGCTTAAGAATAATGTAATAGTTGTTCTTTAGTTTTTTAAAAAAATGTTCTAAGGCACTGGTTATCAAGACTTTCCCTATGAAAACTTCAAAGCTCAGTTTTCAGATCCCAGATTAAGATGCTGGATAAATGCACAGTATGATCTAGGTAAGGATCCCTAATAAAGACCCTGTCATCATAAAATGAACAATTGGCAGCAACTTAAACAATGTAGCTACAAAGTAAGCAGGAAGCAAAATTTCACACTCAAAACTCTAATTTGAACAATTCTAATAATTTTCACATTGCTTTTAGTGTTGCTTTAATGACTTTATTTACCAAGTTCTATCACTTTTACCTAACACTTTTTCCTTTGCCCCTGACTTTAAAACATAATTCTCATTCAGTCCCATTTTGCACCCTTAAATTTGTCTCTATCAGTCTACTGACTATATTACTGTTTCAATGCAGTCTTTACTTTGTGATATGTTTCAAACTGCCTCCTTCATTTTGCAAATGCTTTCCTTCCCCAAAGTGAAGTTACAGTGATTGGTCTTATTCCACCATTGTTTTTCCAACTTTAGGAGAAAAATGTCCCCCCTATCCCATACATTTTGTGATAATTTCAGAAACCTATGAATATGTTACATGACAAAGGGAATTAAGGTTGTAAATGGATTACATTACTAATCAGCTGACTTTAAAATAGAGAAATTACTCTACATTTTTGTTATCTAGTCACTAAATCATGTCTGACTCTTTACAACCCTATGGACTTTAGCCCTCCAGGTTCCTCTGTCCATGGGATTCTCCAGGCAAGAATACTAGAGTGGGTTGCCATTTCCTTCTCCAGGGGATCTTTCTGATCCAGGATTCAAACCCCCATCTCCTGTATTGGCAGGCAGATTCTTTACCACTGAACCACCAGGCAAGTCCTAGGGAGTATACATTATACTGATGTCATTGTAAAAGTCCTTAAAAGTAGAGAAAGGAGGGAGAGGAGGGCAGAGTTAGAGATATTTGGTGATGCTACACTGTTTCCTTGAAGATGGAGGAAGGGGCTTTGAGCCAAGGAATGTAAGTTACCTCTAGAAGTTAGAAAAACAAACAAGTGTTTTTCTACATACTTTAGAAGGAACCTGTCAACACTTTGATTGCAACCCCAGAAGACCCACTTCAATCTTCTGACTTTCAGAACTGTAGTATACGTTTGTGTTCTTTTAAGCCACTGCATTTGTGAAAATTTGCGAGTAAAGTAATGCTCAAAATTCTCCAAGACAGGCTTAAGCAATATGTAAACCGTTAACTTCCAGATGTTCAAGCTGGTTTTAGAAAAGGCAGAGGAACCAGAGATCAAATTGCCAACATCCGCTGGATCATGGAAAAAGCAAGAGAGTTTCAGAAAAACATCTATTTCTGCTTTATTGACCAAAGCCTTTGACTGTGTGGATCACAATAAACTGTGGAAAATTCTGAAAGAGATGGGAATACCAAACCACCTGACCTGCCTCTTGAGAAATCTGTATGCAGGTCGGGAAGCAACAGTTAGAACTGAACATGGAACAACAGACTGGTTCCAAATAGGAAAAGGAGTACGTCAAGGCTGTATATTGTCACTGCTTATTTAACTTATATGCAGAGTACATCATGAGAAATGCTGGGCTGGAAGAAACACAAGCTGGACTCAAGACTGCCGGGAGAAATATCAATAACCTCAGAACAACATGGAACTGGACATGGAACAACAAACTGGTTCCAAATAGGAAAAGGAGTACATCAAGGCTGTATATTGTCACTGCTTATTTAACTTATATGCAGAGTACATCATGAGAAATGCTGGACTGGAAGAAACACAAGCTGGACTCAAGATTGCCAGGAGAAATATCAATAACCTCAGATATGCAGATGACACCACCCTTTTGGCAGAAAGTGAAGAGAAACTAAAAAGCCTCT
>NW_011495056.1:1108995-1109507 GCF_000754665.1 Bison bison bison | reverse complement strand
GCTGAAATCCAGTACTTTGGCCACCTCATGCAAAGAGTTGACTCACTGGAAAAGACTGATGCTGGGAGGGATTGGGGGCAGGAGGAGAAGGGGACAACAGAGGATGAGATAGCTGGATGGCATAACTGACTCGATGGATGTGAGTCTGAGTGAACTCCGGGAGTTGGTGATAGACAGGGAGGCCTGGCGTGCTACGATTCATGGGGTCGCAAAGAGTCGGACACGACTGAGCGACTTAACTGAACTGAACTGAATGGTAAAATAACACGCAAGTTTTTACTTATGGGTCTATCAGCAATTTTCAGCTTCTGAATTCTCATCTTCATTGACAATTTGCACAGATTCTCTACCCCCATCACTGACTGGCATCATAGTCAAATCCACTGTAGCTAGTTTACTGCACTGTAGTTAGGGTTTTCTATTACTCAGTAGCAATATCATGAAATAAATAGTGTTCCCATAAAGGAAACATTGGAAAACCAAGCATCAGAGATGACAAGTCTTCCAGTAAA
>NW_011495056.1:1105073-1108895 GCF_000754665.1 Bison bison bison | reverse complement strand
TCCAGTAAAGCTGCAGAGGATTGCTTTGTTTAACCTCTGCTCATATCACTCACCAGGCTGTCTCACCTACAGGGCTGATTTTTCCCCAATTCCCAGATTTTCTTCTCCTTTACCAGATCCAGAGTCAAATCCATTTGGATGTACCTATCTGTGTTCCCAAAAGTCTGTTCAGGATTAACTCTAGGGCTGTAATAGCTCTTATTATTGTTAATTAAAACAGTGTGTGAAGTATCTCTTATTCCTAAGTAGTTCATGACTAATTGGAGGAGGTACACTGATCATCTAATTTGTCTAGTGAAAGTGAAAGTGTTAGCCATTAAGTCATGTCTGACTCTTTGTGACCCCATGGACTGTAGCCCACCAAGTTCCTCTGTCGATGGAATTTTCCAGGCAAGAATACTGGAGTGGGTTGCCATTCCTTCTCCAGGGATCTTTCCAACCCAAGGATTGAACCTGGGTCTTCTGTATTACAGGTAAATTCTTTACCATCTGAGCCACCAGGGAATCCCTAGAATACTGGAGTGGGTTGCCATGCCCTTCTCCAGGGGATCATCCCAACCCAGGGATGGAATCCAGGTCTCCACATGGCAGGCAGCCTGCAGGGCTACAGTGTGGCAATGCGGGAGACCTGGGTTTGATCCCTGCATTGGAAAGATCCCCTGGAGAAGGGAACAGCTACCAACCCACTCCAGGTAATAATTTGTCTAAGTAAATAACAATTTCCCAAAGGTATATAACTTCTAATGATTTCTAATAGTCATTTGAATCACTGGTCCTGATTAGTCTTAAGTTTTAAAAAAATGGAGAAGACAAGTCTGAAGAAGAGAAAATTTGAATTATATGATACTTATAAAGGATGAAGATTTCAATTTATATTATTGACATAATTAAGGTGCAGCTGTCAAGCATTAAGCTATTTGTCTTAAAATGATGTTAAGTTTATGAGCAACCTATCAATGTTTGCATGCTTAGAGATGCTTCCACAGTGTGAAAAATAGCTTATCCTCCTACAAAAAGTTAAATATCTTTGTGGAATGTTACTTGATTTTGTTATTTTTTTTCTTTCTGAAAAAGTAGAAAATTAAGTTTGTGCACCTAGAGATGGTGATTTCTAAATTGCCAATTTATTGGATTATTATTTATGAAGCTGATGTATGTGGTACATATTTCACATACTTGAACACATCTATAATTTTTAGAGTATGCTGTACCATCTATAGGCAGAGACCCTGCATTATGGAACATGGATACGGGTTTGAGAAATGCATTCTTTTCAAATTAACAAGAAAAATAAACCTAGTAATCATTTTCTTCATCTTTTTTTTTTTTTTTAGGTGCGGAAGGGGAGCCGGGCCCGGAGCCGCCGTCACGGCCGCGACCGCCCCGCGGGGCCGGCCCGGGCCGCGCTCTCGCGGCTCCGCCTCTCCTCGCCGCCGCGGCCCGCGTCGGATTGGGGCTGGAAAATGGCGAGAGACGCCGAGGCCTCAACGAGCGGTGCTGCGGCGGCCTGGGCGGCTGCTCCCTTTGTAACTGACTCCCCATTTTCTTCATCTTTCAACTCATAAGCCCTAAGCTCTCAGGCAGAATGCTTTAACTAGATAACAAGGATAAAATAAACGTATTATCTCAAGGAACTATCATGAATACCATTACCCTGATTGTGTACCTCAGAGAATATTTTCAAAATTTATTTGGAAGAGTTAATACATTGATGATCCAGTTAGAGAACACATGTATTAGCAGTGTCCTTGTAGCGAAAAATAAATGCCATGCCACAGTTTACAGGAAACACGAGGAATAATGAAACCAACACATAAATAAAATAAATAAGCAATCCCCACCACCAAATAGTTTCCCTAGTGGTTCAGATGGTAAAGCATCTGCCTGTAATGCAGGAGACCCAGGTTCAATCCCTGGCTCGGGAAGATCCCCTGGAGAAGGAAATGATATTCCTTAGATTGACGATACCAAAAGAGGTTAAAAAAGGAAAAGGTCTTTCAGAGAAACACAGTATCACAATATTTTAAGGGATATTTTCTTCTGGGCTGGTAGCCTTTGAAAGATTCCATCATTTGTCAAGTTAGGATGAAATAAACTCAGATCAAATGGAAAAACAACAAAGCCTAGCAAAATTATTCTGAATCATCTCTTTTTACCCTTTCTTCTGGAAAGTTCAAGCAAATAACATTAGTTTTATTTTATTTGTGGAAAATAGCTATCCACTTACAACAGTCAGACATTCAAAAATATTGAAAAAGAAAATGACTTATTTTTCATTATTCTAAGTAAACGTAGTACTGTTTTACTGATAGCCTCACCACTGTGGGGAATCATGAGAGAGAGAGAGACAGCTGACCACTGTGCCTGAATGGAACTGGTTTGTGGCAGAGTTTGACATTTTAAATAAAAATGTCCAAAAGTCAGGTCTTTTCACCTATATATAGATACCAATGCCTAATTAAACTTTTCAAGAGGAATAATTGAAGCTCAAATACCTCATCTGAACTGCTACATAAAATAATATGCTTTATATTTGGTTTATAAAAATGGTGCTCATGTAAGGCTCACAATTTTGCCATTCTGAGCCATTAAACAGTCTAAAACACTTGACATAAAGGGATTTTAGAAAACAAAGACTATCTATCTTTATAACATATTATTTCAGTAGCTGATTCCTTAATATTTTGGCGAAATTTCATATATGCCAAACAATGTAAGCAATATTTCACTATTACTTAAATCTTCTACCACAGTTTGGAAATAAAATTTTGTGTATTCACCTTAGATGATTCTTACATTTTCACTTACAGAATTGAATGGCTCTAAATCCTTTGAAATTTAAATAAATTCAATAACTAGGATATTAATTTCATTCTTAAGAACTCATACTCTTAAAAAAAAGACTACAAATGTCAAATATGGTATATTGCCAATAAGATTATAAAACAAATTTGCATCTGGGTAACAAAATCCACTACAAATTTGGGGAAATTTCCTTTTTGGCTATTACCACACACTTCTGTAGCCATCAAACTGAGAAGGAGTTAAGGAAAATTAGGAAAAATAAGATTAATTTGGATCTAAAAATTGTATCATTAAATCATAGAATAAAAAAGATCCTACTTTTATCCAATTATGCTCCAACAGCATAAATCTACGTAAGCAAAAAATATATAAAAAGGCCTAGAATACGATCTTTAAATGTTTCATGATAGCCTTCAGTTCAGTTCAGTCACTCAGTCGTGTCCGACTCTTTGCGACCCCATGAATTGAAGCACCCCAGGCCTCCCTGTCCATCACCAACTCCCGGAGTTCACCAAAACTCATGTCCATCGAGTTGGTGATGCCATCCAACCATCCCATCTCATCCTCTGTCATCCCCTTCTCCTCCTGCCCCCAATCCCTCCCAGCATCAGAGTCTTTTCCAATGAGTCAAATCCTCCCATGAGGTGGACAAAGTACTGGAGTTTCAGCTTTAGCATCATTCCTTCCAAAGAACACCCAGGACTGATCTCCTTCAGAATGGACTGGTTGGATCTCCTTGCAGTCCAAGGGACTCTCAAGAGTCTTCTCCAACACCACGGCTCAAAAGCATCAATTCTTCGGCACTCAGCTTTCTTTATAGTCCAACTCTCACATCCATACATGACCACTGGAAAAACCATAACCTTGACTAGATGGACCTTTGTTGGCAAAATAATGTCTCTGCTTTTCAATATGCTATCTAGGTTGGTCATAACTTTCCTTCCAAGGAGTAAGCATCTTTTAATTTCATGGCTGTAGTCACAATCTGCAGTGATTTTGGAGCCCCAAAAATAAAAC
>NW_011495056.1:1104387-1104969 GCF_000754665.1 Bison bison bison | reverse complement strand
TCTTAGTTTTCTGAATGTTGAGCTTTAAGCCAACTTTTTCACTCTCCTCTTTCACTTTCATCAAGAGGCTTTTTAGTTTCTCTTCACTTTCTGCCATAAGAGTGGTGTCATCTGCATATCTGAGGTTATTGATATTTCTCCCAGCAATCTTGATTTCAGCTTGTGCATCTTCCAGCCCAGGGTTTCTCATGATGTACTCTGCGTATAAGTTAATAAGCAGGGTGACAATATACAGCCTTGATGTACTCCTTTTCCTATTTGGAACCAGTCTGTTGTTCCATGTCCAGTTCTAACTGTTGCTTCCTGACCTGCATATAGGTTTTTCAAGACACAAGTCAGGTGGTCTGGTATTCCCATCTCTTTCAGAATTTTCCACACTTTATTGTGATCCACACAGTCAAAGGCTTTGGCATAGTCAATAAAGCAGAAATAGATGTTTTTCTGGAACTCTCTTGCTTTTTCCATGATCCAGCAGATGTTGGCAATTTGATCTCTGGTTCCTCTGTCTTTTCTAAAACCAGCCTGAACATCTGGAAGTTCACGGTTCACGTATTGCTGAAGCCTGGCTTGGAGAATTTTGAG
>NW_011495056.1:1102606-1104287 GCF_000754665.1 Bison bison bison | reverse complement strand
GAATTTTGAGCATTACTTTACTAGTGTGTGAGATGAGTGCAATTGTGCGGTAGTTTGAGCATTCTTTGGCATTGCCTTTCTTTGGGATTGGAATGAAAACTGCCCTTTTCCAGTCCTGTGGCCACTGCTGAGTTTTCCAAATTTGCTGGCATATTGAGTGCAGCATCATCTTCCAGGATTTGGAATAGCTCAACTGGAATTCCATCACCTCCCTAGCTTTGTTCGTAGTGATGCTTTCTAAGGCCTACTTAACTTCACATTCCAGGATGTCTGGCTCTAGGTGAGTGATCAGACCATCGTGATTGTCTTGGTCATGAAGATCTTTTTGTACAGTTCTTCTATGTATTCTTGCCACCTCTTCTTAATATCTTCTGCTTCTGTTATGTCCATACCACTTCTGTTAACATTTCATGTTAGCCTTGGTAGTTATTAATGCATTCTTTGCCTAAACAGGTGAGAACATGAGTACTTATTTTGATTGTTTTGTCAATTATTAATAACTGTAATACAAAAATAAGTGCTTTGGGAGAAGATCACGGAGCTGTTGATATCTGATCTTTTTTTAAGAGTCAATTTGACAGGTGCTAAATTTTTTAAATATTAAGGTTTTATTTAAATTTTATTAAAGTTATTAGGGTTTTTTTTTAATATTTAAGTGTTCTAGAGTATCTGCTTCATGAAGGAAATGGTCTTTAACCTGTTTTATTCACTGACACCAAAGCACTTAGAAAAGTGCTTGTAAAATAGTAAGCAATCCATATAATTACCTCAGTAATTCATATCAAGAGGAAGAGTTTTCTAAAGTTGAAATTTCAAAAATTAAAATCTTGAAATTTTGCCTTTGAGGGTGCTTCCATTTATAAAAACAATATATTTGAGCTTTTTATTTAGCATATTTTGGATATAGGAGGGATTTTTCTTCCAGCTTAGGGTTTACACCTACCAATTCCCTTAACCCAATGTCAAGAAAATGAAAGCTCTGATTCTTTAATGAATTTTGCTTTCTCAAAGAAAATGACAGTGTAAGACATCTGATTCCATCCTGTCTTTTGTTCCGTTTCAGAATAAAGATATTAGGACTTCAGTTGTTGTTCAATCACTCAGTTGTGTCCGACTCTTTGTGACCCCCATGGACTGCAGCACACAGGCTTTGCTGTCCTTCATTATCTCCCAGAGTTTGCTCAAACTCATGTCCATTGAATCTGTGATGCCATCCAAGCATCTAATCCTCTGTCGTCACCTTATCCTCCTGCCCTCAATCTTTCCCAGCATCAGGGTCTTTTCCAATGAGTCAGCTCTTCGCATCAGGTGGCCAAAGGATTGGAGTTTCAGCTTCAACATCAGTCCTTTCAATGAATAATCAGGACTGATTTCCTTTAGGATGGACTGGTTGGATCGCCTTGCTGTCCAAGGGACTCTTAAGAGGACTTGAGAAAAAACTACACGTTAAAAACTAAAACCAGATCAGATCAGATCAGTCACTCAGTCGTGTCCGACTCTTTGCAACCCCATGAATCGCAGCACGCCAGGCCTCCCTGTCCATCACCAACTCCCAGAGTTCACTCAGACTCACGTCCATCGAGTCAGTGATGCCATCCAGCCATCTCATCCTCTGCCGTCCCCTTCTCCTCCTGCCCTCAATCCCTCCCAGCATCAGAGTCTTTTCCAGTGAGTCAACTCC
>NW_011495056.1:1094969-1102506 GCF_000754665.1 Bison bison bison | reverse complement strand
GCATCAGAGTCTTTTCCAGTGAGTCAACTCTTCCCATGAGGTGGCCAAAGTACTGGAGTTTCAGCTTTAGCATCATTCCTTCCAAAGAAATGCCAGGGCTGATCTCCTTCAGAATGTACCGGTTGGATCTCCTTGCAGTCCAAGGGACTCTCAAGAGTCTTCTCCAGCACCACAGTTCAAAAGCATCAATTCTTCAGTGCTCAGCCTTCTTCACAGTCCAACTCTCACATCCATACATGACCACATGAAAAACCATAGCCTTAACTAGATGAACCTTTGTTGGCAAAGTAATGTCTCTGCTTTTGAATATGCTATCTAGGTTGGTCATAACTTTCCTTCCAGGGAGTAAGTGTCTTTTAATTTCATGGCTGCAGTCACCATCTGTAGTGATTTTGGAGCCCAGAAAAATAAAGTCTGACACTGTTTCCACTGTTTCCCCATCTATTTCCCATGAAGTGGTGGGACCAGATGCCATGATCTTTGTTTTCTGAATGTTGAGCTTTAAGCCAACTTTTTCACTCTCCACTTTCACTTTCATCAAGAGGCTTTGAAAAATGCATGCCTAAAAACTATATCATTTTTTTTAATGTATTTATTTATTTTAATTGGAGGCTAATTATCTTACAATATTGTAAGGGCTTTCACCATACATCGACATGAATCAGCCATGGGTGTACACGTGCACCCAGTCCTGAACCCCCCTCCCACCTCCCTCCCCATCCCATCCCTCTGGGTCATCCCAGTGCACCAGCCCTGAACACCCTGTCTCATGCATTGGATCTGGACTGGCAATCTGTTTCACATATGATAATATACATGTTTCAATGCTATTCTCTCAAATCATCCCACCCTCACCCTCTCCCACAGAGTCCAAAAATCTATTCTTTATCTCTGTGTTTCTTTTGCTGTCTCCCATATAGGGTCATCGTTACCATCTTTCTAAATTCCATCAGATCAGGTCAGATCAGATCAGTCACTCAGTCGTGTCTGACTCTTTGCGACCCCATGAATTGCAGCAACCAAGGCCTCCCTCTCCATCACCAACTCCTGGAGTTCACTCAGACTCACGTCCATCGAGTCAGTGATGCCATCCGGCCATCTCATCCTCTGCCGTCCCCTTCTCCTCCTGCCCTCAATTCCTCCTAGCATCAGAGTCTTTTCCAGTGAGTCAACTCTTCCCATGAGGTGGCCAAAGTACTGGAGTTTCAGCTTTAGCATCATTCCTTCCAAAGAAATGCCAGGGCTGATCTCCTTCAGAATGGACTGGTTGGATCTCCTTGCAGTCCAAGGGACTCTCAAGAGTCTTCCCCAACACCACAGTTCAAAAGTATCAATTATTCAGTGCTCAGCCTTCTTCACAGTCTTAGATATGCGTTAATATACTGTATCGGTGTTTTTCTTCTGACGCATTCCACTCTATAACAGGCTCCACTTTCATCCACCTCATTAGAACTGATTCAAATGCATTCTTTTTAATAGTTGAGCAATATTCCATTGTGTATATGTACCACAGATTTCTTATCCATTTGTCTGCCGATGGACATCTAGGTTGCTTCCATGTTCTGGCTATTGTAAACAGTGCTACGATGAAAGAGACAATGGGGTACACTTGTCTCTTTCAATTCTGGTTTCCTCATTGTGTATGCCCAGCAGTGGGATTTCTGGGTCGTATGGCAGTCTAATTCCAGTTTTTTACGGCATCTCCACACTGTTCTCCATAGTGGTTGTACTAGTTTGCATTCCCACCAACAGTGTAAGAGGATTCCCTTTTTTTTGCACCCTCTCCAGCATTTATTGCTTGTAGACTTTTGGATAGCAGCCATTCTGACTGGTGGGAGATGGTACCTCATTGTGGTTTTGATTTGCATTTCTATGATAGTGAGTGATGTTGAGCATCTTTTCATGTGTTTGTTAGCCATCTGTATATCTTCTTTGGAGAAATGTCGATTTAGTTCTTTGGCCCATTTTCTGATTGGGTCATTTATTTTTCTGGAATTGATCTGCATGAACTGTTTGTAGATTTTTGAGATTAATTGTCAGTTGCTTCATTTGCTATTATTTTCTCTCAATCTGAAGGCTGTCTTTTCACCTTGCTTATAGTTTTCTTCATTGTGCAAAAGCTTTTAAGTTTAATTAGGTCCCATTTGTTTATTTTTGCTTTTATTTCCATTATCCTGGGGGGTGGGTCATAGAGGATCCTGCTGTGGTTTATGTCAGCGAGTGTTTGCCTATGTTTTCCTCTAGGAGTTCTTTAGTTTCTGGCCTTACATTTAGATCTTTAATCCATTTTTAGTTTATTTTTGTGTATGGTGTTAGAAAGTGTTCTAGTTTCATTCTTTTACAAGTGGTTGACCAGTTTTCCCAGCACCACTTGTTAAAGAGATTGTCTTTTCTCTATTGTATGTTATTGCCTCCTTTGTCAGAGATACGGAGGAAATGGCAACCCACTGCATTATTCTTGGGTTACAAGAATGGGTTACAGTCCATGGGGTCACAAAGATTTGGACACAACTAAGCAATTAACACGTTGTCAAAGATACGGTGTCCATAAGTGCGTAGTTTTATCTCCAGGCTTTCTATTTTGTTCCATTGATCTGTATGTCTGTCTTTGTGCCAGTACCATACTGTCTTGATGACTATTGCTTTGTAGTATAGTCTGAAGTCAGGCAGGTTGATTCCTCCAGTTCCATTCTTCTTTCTCAAAACTATACCCTTTTTATCATCTATACTTAATACAGAAACTCTTTATGCTGCTGCTGCTGCTGCTAAGTCACTTCAGTCATGTCTGACTCTGTGCGACCCCATAGATGGCAGCCCACCAGGCTCCCCCGTCCCTGGGATTCTCCAGCAAGAACACTGGAGTGGGTTGCCACTTCCTTCTCCAATGCATGAAAGTGAAAAGTGAAAGTGAAGTCGCTCAGTCATGTCCAACCCTCAGCGACCCCATGGACTGCAGCCTACCAGGCTCCTCTGTCCATGGGATTTTCCAGGCAAGAGTACTGGAGTGGAGTGCCATTGCCTTCTCCTGAAACTCTTTATAATGCTATGTAAATACAAAGTTTATTTGTATGAGTATGTATAATATAATCCTAGGTAAAAGAGAGTGAATGCATGTTTTATTATTAATAAAATTATTCTATTCCCCAGAATATTTCTTTCTTCCACTAGCAACAAATTTTATTTTTATAGTGTTGAGGGATTTTTTTTTATAGTTTATATGTAAAAATGTGCTGGGAAAATGCTAAAGTAATGTATTCCATGTAGGTCTATTCTGTCACAAATATTATTAGTTCACTTATCTAGTATGTGGTTTCTTTGTAAGTCGGATATGATATTGTTCAAAAATGAAATATATACCTCAGCTATATGGTATTTCATAAGCTATATGATACTTAAATTCAATTATTTGTTTGTGTGTGTGTCTGTGTGTTTTACTCTGCTCTCTCAATGAAGTTAAATGGTGGGACAATTTCAAAGGAGATATTTGATTGAGGTTTTTGCTGACTTTGAGTCCATTGAGGAGGAAAAACTCTCTGATCCCTGATTTTTAATGTCGCCTTTAATTCTCACTTCATTCTTGCCACCAATCTCTGTGGCTACTACAAATGGAGAGATAACTTATAAATTTCCGTGTAATAAACCCAGATAAGAAATTCTCAGATAATAGCCCTGGGAAACAGCAACTGATTTTAGTGTGTCTACTTACTACTACTACTACTAAGTCACTTTAATCGTGTCCGACTCTGTGTGACCCCTAGACGGCAGCCCACCCGGCTCCCCCGTCCCTGGGATTCTCCAGGCAAGAACACTGGAGTGGGTTGCCATTTCCCTCTCCAATGCATGAAAGTGAAAAGTGAAAGTGAAGTCGTGTCCGACTATTAGCGACCCCATGGACTGCAGCGCACCAGGCTCCCCCGTCCATGGGATTTTCCAGGCAAGAGTACTGGAGTGGAGTGCCATTGCCTTCTCCAGAGTGTATACTTACAGATCTTCAAATAAATATATATTGGACTGCTATTCCAGTACCATAAATGTCACTTTATTGTTCCTGAATAGAGCTACCGGGGTAAATATTTTGAAAATAAGCATTATCTGAATTCCTATTCCCCTTTAGTTCTTGGATGAAAAGAATTGAATTAGTCACTCTCAACAATTCACCCCACTCCAGTACTCTTGCTTGGAAAATCCCATGGATGGAGGAGCCTGGTGGGCTGCAGTCCATGGGGTCGCAGAGAGTCCGACACGACAAACGACTTCCCTTTCACTTTTCGCTTTCATGCATTGGAGAGGGAGATGGCAGCCCACTCCAGTGTTCCTGCCTGGAGAATCCCAGGGACGGGGGAGCCTGGTCGGCTGCCATCTCTGGGGTCACACAGAGTCGGACATGACTGAAGTGACTTAGCAGCAGCAGCAGCAGCAACAACAATTCACAGCTCTCTCTTTTTTGGCCACGCTCACAACTTGCAGGACCTTAGTTCCCTGCCTGACCAGGGTTTTAACTCAGGCCCTCAGCAGTGAAAGTGCAGAGTCCTAACCACTGGACCCCCAGAGAATTCTCAGATCTGTTATTTCTTTTTGTATATTTATCAGAATCAACACTCCCAGAACTGTCTCCCTCATAGAAAACCATTCTCAAATATTTAACTTGTTGCCTGAAAAATACTTTGTAAATAGAGAACACATGCCATTGTCTTATGTATATATTTACCACGTGTTGTAGATTTCACTTTTTGCTGTAGTTTTCCCTGGGCATTATGCTTTTACGGTCTAGTATTACTGCCTAGTACTGTTTCAATTGTTTGTTGTGATCCATAGGGCTTTTCCATTGCCCTAGAAGTACACACCTAGGTTACTTTTTTCTGATGCCAAAATTAGCATTACAGTGAAATTCTCCATAGCTGTCCTCTGACATACTTGTTGAGATATTCCTTGGGATCTGTAACTGGGTGTGATTGCAGAGTACATGCCCACTTACTGTCACTGAAGGGGGCAAGACTATTCTGTAAAACAATAATATCATTTACATTCATACAGAAATGAAGCCTTTCCACAACTCACCGATGCTTGGAAATAATCAGGCTTGTTAAATTTGCCAACTGACCAGACTAGGACAGCAGTGCACTGTCCCTTTAATTTGTACTTTTCATTAGGTTGTGACCATGTCTTCATGTGCCTTCTAGTCATTGATATTTCTCTTTCTATGAATTACTTCTTTGCTCATTTTTTCAACGAAAGTCCCTGGTGTGCATGTGCGCCCACATTTGCATATTTCCTTGAAAACCAGTTTTTAAGTGAAAACCAATTTTTAGAATTTAAAAGTGACATTTCACGAAATAAGTCATTTGTTAGATTTTGCATGTGTCATTTCATAAACTGAAACTGTTAATGTTAATGTAGTAAAATTCATGATACATTTTTGTTGTGGTTGCCAACTGTATTTTTTATTAGCTCAGAAGGATTCCTTTCCAACAGTTCTTAAATCCACTGGAATCCAAGAATGATGCAACTAATCTCTCCATAGCAATCAGTTTTGCCAGTGCTGTGTCCTGTGAAGCAGTCCGCCTTTCCTGTACACATGGGTCCGAGTTATTTACTCTCTGCCATTGGTTTTACGTTTGTTAATTTTTCATAAGCATCACACTGTACCTTTGGACTATATTCTAATTTTTGTAGAGTGAGTCCCCTTCTTTGCTCTTCTTTTTCAAAACTGGCATAATTGTTAGGGACATTTTTATGTTTCTACATGAATTTTAGCATACACTCATGAAATGCTTCAAAAATTATATTGAGATATGACTTGATTTATAAACATTTGTTAAGAATTAATACATTTTAGTAAGTTATTTCATCTGTGGTGAGATTCTGTCTGTGAACATGAAGAGATGTTTATTTCTGCAGGTGCTATGTCTTTCAACAGTTTCCATTTTTTCCAAAAGGCTTTTCAATATCTTTTCTTGGATTTTTTGTTTTCAATTTTGTTGTTTGAGAATGATATAGTTTTCTAATATAATATCTAGTTGACTATTTGTAGAATTTTAAAACATTATTGATTTTTATAAGTCTCTTATGACAAATTAATTTTATCCAGAAGCTTTATGAATTGTTTTATTAGTTCCATAGAGTTTTGGGTGATTCTGTAGGGTTGATCAAATAGCATGAAAAAAATGACATTTTTCTTTCTTCTAATCCTATAAGGATTGTGTTCCTTTTTTCCTTCTAAAATTATGGCCTTTTGTAAATTGTTACAGAGTAACAGTATTAAGGTATATCTCTGGTAATGCCAATCTTAAACAGAAAGTATGTAATTTTCTGAGTTTCTTGCATTTGTTTGACATTACAGCTTTTAGAAAGCTACAGAAAAATTCCCTTATCTGTAGCTCCCTGAAAGTTTTTAAAAACCATAATTGGTATTACTTTTATCAACTTATTTTCCTGAGTCTATTATGATCATTGTTTTCCTTCAATTAATGTGGTAAGCTGATACGTTTTCTGATGCAGAATAACCACTGCATTCTTAGACAAAAGTCTAATTGATCATTATGAAATATTTTGAGTACATTTTTTGCCTTCTGCATGGTTATAACTTAAATAAGTATTAGTCATTGTTTCTTTGTTCTTTCATTTTCCTGTTTTGAATCAAGTTTATATTAACTTCAAAAAAGTACGTTGAAAATTTTTCCTCTATCTCATACTCTGCAATAAACATATAATATGAAGATAAGCTGTTCTTTGAATTTTGGGAAGAACTCATCAATAAAATCAATTGAGTTGTGACTTCTTTTTGAGAAGGTCACATAGGCTTTAATCATCACTGGAATTTTTTTTCTATTTTGTCTTGTACCATTTTGACATTTTACATCTTTCCCCCAAATGTAAACATTTCTGTTTAATACTCAAAATTTATCATATATTTTTTCATAATATCCCTTTCCTATCTTGCAGTTACGATTGTGTCTGTAATTAGATATCTCCTTTCATTTTGTATTTTATATCTAAATTGCTTCCATTTTCCTTGACCTGATGATTGTCTATTCATCCGTCTCATCAAGAAAGAGGTTTTCCTTGGTTACATTGTTGTTTGGTTTCTGTTCCAGTGATTGCTTCCTTCCTCTTCTTTGCCTGGATTTGTTTCTCTATCATTTTGTCAGTGGTTTACTAATATCAGTTCAGTTCAGTCACTCAGTCGTGTTCAACTCTTTGCGACCCCATGGAATGCAGCACACCAGGCCTCCCTGTCCATCACCAACTCCCAGTCCACCCAAACATATGTCCATTGAGTTGTTGATGCCATTCAACCATCTCATCCTCTGCTGTCCCCTTCTCTTCACGCCATCAATGTTTACTAGCATCAGAGTCTTTTCAAATGAGTCAGCTCTTCGCATTAAATGGTGGAAACATTGGAGTTTCAGCTTCAACATCAGTCCTTCCAATGAACACTCAGGACTGATCTCCTTTAGGATGGACTGGTTGAATCTTCTTGCAGTCCAAGGGACTCTCAAGAGTCCTCTCCAACACCACAGTTCAAAGCATCAGTCTT
>NW_011495056.1:1088132-1094795 GCF_000754665.1 Bison bison bison | reverse complement strand
GATCTTAGTTTTCTGAATATTGAGGTTTAAGCCAACTTTTTCACTCTCCTCTTTCACTTTCATCAAGAGCCTCCTGAGTTCTTCGCTTTCTGCCATAAGGGTGGTGTCATCTGCATATCTGAGGTTATTGATATTTCCCCTGGCAAACTTGATTCCTTTATTCTTTCCCACTCTATGAAAAATGAACTTAAAGCAGAACATTGCTATGTCACACATGTGTTGGTATGTTGTGCTTTCACTGTTACACAATTCCATGTATTTTCTAATTGGTCTTATGAGACCCTCTTTCAGGTAAGAATATTTAATAGTATATAGATTTATTGCATTTTAAGCTATTCTCTTGTTATCAATTTCACTTTATTGCATTATGATCAAAGAATATGATTTTTTGAGATGTTGAATCTTTGAATTTATGTGGATTCCTTTTAGGGTTAAAGCAAAAGTTGATTTCTCTGAGTGGGTTTGAAAAGAATGTATGAAGTTATATATTCATTCCAGCTCTTCTGTTCTAGATCCATTGTTCTTTAACATATCGATTTGCTCCTTATAAACTTAAGAAATAATCTTAAATTCATTAGTCTGTTATTAAAACTATTAATCCAACTTGCTTTTGGTTGATATTTGCCTGAAATATCTGTTACTCTGTATCATTATATTTGAACTTCTGTTGTTTTGTTTCAGGTGAGTCTAAGTACTGCACAGTGCTTCTGATTATCACTTAGGAAAGTGTTTTCATATACATTGTTCTGTTGATACTTCCACTTCACAAAAAGTGAAATGACCCGCCCAGTTCTTAGGCTTTCAGAACCTCAGTGCTTTCCCCTAGACCACAGCAGAGAGAGCGGAGTTTGCCACTTTCCTCTTTACATCCAGTGTCCCCATTCTGACTGCCTTCCATGGAAATGCCATATTCAGAAGCTTCGACATTCCCACTCTCACACCTCACTTCTGTCTCATTCCCAAAGTGTGTCACTAGGTGACTTCCCAGCTCATCGGATTTGAGAGAATTTTTAAATAGGTAATGATTAATTTTCCTCCTTCTCAAGGGGTGTTTAAATAATTAATAGCAACCTCCAGTGCCTCAACTCAAGGCAATGAATAATGTGGTAATTTCCAGCCCTTGGCAAGTCTAGTGGGATAAATGTTTTTGAATCATGGGGTGTGGGAGTAGCCAGTTTCGGGCTTGTCATGAGCTGAATCACCTGTGCAGGCAGCTCAGCCCACACTACCCACACGACAGCTTAACACTCTGAGTAGTCAACCTAAAGTTACAGGTGTGTAGAGAAGATCCAACTTCAAAAGATGAAAAGTTTCAACACTTTTACAACCACTGAAATCCATTAAATTTACATATTCATTATATATGTATATATGCTACTTAAGAAGCATTGATAAGAAATTTAATTTTATCCAGAAAGTATAATAAAAGCATGTTAACATTTTTACTCTATAGAGTGTACTCACATCATATGGGAACAGTTAAGTCAACTAATAGATCAATTAAAGTCATAATTTTGAGTTTTTGTTCGATTTGTCAATGAAGATTTTACTATGGTAAATGCCCCTAGGTGTTCTATACCCCCAACGCATCCTCTACCCTTTTCCCTCTTGCTCATGTCACTGCAGACACACAGGTTCCTTGCTGCTCCCTAATCACACCAATCACGCATGTGTGCTAAGCCTCTTTAGCCATGTCGGACTCTTTGTAACTCCATGGACTGTAGCCCGCCAGGCTCCTCTGTCCATGGGATTCTCCAGGCAAGAATACTGGAGTGGATTGCCATGCCCTCCTCCAAGGCATCTTCCATGACCCAGGGATCTAACCCCTCTGTGCTGCATCTCCTGCCTTGCAGGCAAAATCTTTACCACTGAGCCACCGGGGAAGCCTCCATACCAATGATACATTTCTGCATTTCTGTCCTCTCAGCTGGAAACACTGTTGTCCCAGGTTTCTCCTAGGACTACAACTACCTTGATTATCCAATACACATGGCACCTATACCATCCAATCACTTTCTTCACATGCCTATCTATCTAATCAACCCTTATCACCAAATAGCATATAATGGATGTCATTTGTTTCTATAAATTCTATGAAAGCAAAGACTTTGGTGTGCCAAAAACACTATGCCTAGGACTTCCCTGGTGGTGCAGTGGATAAGAACCAGGTTGCCAATGCAGATGAGCCAGATTCAATCCCTAGTCCGGGAAGATTTCACATATCGTGGAGCAACTCAGACTTTGTGCCACAACTACTGAGCCCACTGTGCTACAACTCCTGAAACCCGCCCACCTCAAGTCTGTGCTCTAGTCTGTGTTTACGAAGAGAAGCCGCCACAGTGAGGAGCCCTCGCACCAAATGAAGAGGAGCCCCGCTCACTGCAACTAGAGAAAGCCCATGCACAGCAGCACAGACCCAGGGCAGTCAAAAATAAATGAAATAAAAACTAGAAAAAACACTCTAGCTACGAAAAAAATTGGGGATTCAATAGTTTTTTGTTAATGGATAAACCAAAAGAGAATTTAAGTACTATGCAAATTACAATAGATATCCTATAACTCTAAATTAATGACATATCAATGAAAATAATATTTCTGCAGTGTCTTAAATGGCATACTGTTTTATATAAATAAAAGACATTATTAAAATGTTTTGGCTTATGACAAATTCCTAATTATTATTTTTACCAGTCAACACTTGTGGAGGATTGAGTTTATAATCATCTAAATCATGTTTAATTGAAAATATTTGGAGATAAAAGCATGCTAATAAAATCAACAAATATCTAAGTACCTATTGCAAATGTTTAGATTTTTTTATACTTCTATCAATTGAAAGATCAATAATCTATTTTGTTTAGTGATTGAGATTTCAGGCTCTCAGAGTCATTGCTGGAACATATAATAAAACTGGGTGGCAGATGGTTTTAACTCCACCACATAAATCAGGTACAAGAAGCCTAACATGGCTATATTTTGGTGATCAGATTAAATCCATCTTTATGCCCCTCTTTGTCGTGGATATTAATTCAACATTAGTCATTAATGGGGGAAATTTCTCTCTTTGTCTCTAAGATTCTATGAAGATGCCAGGATTTTATGCAGTCCAGCAAATGAAGGTCTTTTATTCTCACTAAAAGCTAAAGGCAAAAAAAAAAAAGCTAAAGGCATGCTTCGATTTCAAGTTGGCATTTTTTTTTGGAGGAGGTAACATGCCAAGGACAACAGAAGCTATACACTATCTGACTCTTTCTTCACTTCCATCTTATTCTCCTTTGCCTTCCTTGAACACAAGAAACTATAAATACAACGCAATTTACCAGGCTCTATGGCAGCTTGGGGAGCCATGTGGCAGCTGAGCAATGAGTTGAACACAGAAGCTCACTGGTCTTGGTTCTCTCCCCTGGTGCATGGTATATGATTCACTGGTACACAGTTATCTCCACATTCTTTTTCCTGCAACAGCCATGTGAAGCTGGAGGTATAGATACCATATGAAAAGCAAAAGAATAAAAGTCAACATGCTAACAGTGGCAGAAGAGAGAGCCAGCAAGAGCCTGTGTCCTTGATGGCACTGCTGAACAGCTGGGGCAATGCCAAGAACCAGCTACGTATGTGCTAAATGTTATGGCCCCAAACCAAACACCTATTTATTTAAAATATTTTAAGATTCTGTTTCTTGTAGCTGAACACATTGCTAATTGAAATGCTAGTCTTGGGCAAGGGGATCTTTGTCTAGCATTTTAGCCCTGCTACCTACCGTCTCAGCTCAGTAGGTACACTATGCTGTCATTTTCTGCAGTTAGGGCTGCTTCTCTGGGCTCTGGTGATAAAGTGAGCACAGTTATCTGCTAATGGCTGGTAACCTCTGAAGCCTGCCTCCTTCGTGGCCTTGGTGAATTTCACCATTCCACAGAGTGAGCACTTCCAGCTTTTGCCCTCCAAGCACTTATTTTATTCTCCTCCACCATGGAAATATCAAGCATATTCCCTGCAAATGAGCCTTAAACCCTAAACTGAGATCACTTTTAAAGGGTGAGACAGAGAAAGAAATGAAATAGGGAAAGTAGAGGATGATGTTAAATACTTTTTTTCATATTAATTTCCCAGTTACACTATTATAACCTATCCTGTTTTGGCATAAGTGTTGATATTTAATTTAGTCATTCAAAAGATCAGTTTTAAATTCCAGAGTCTGCCTCAGTTAGCGAGCAATCAACTGAATGATAGACACATCTAGTACATTGTTGATTAAAATACCAAATAACAAATTGCTATGTTTCAAACCTTAATCTTCCCCATAAAAAAAAAAAAATCACAGACACAACCTAAGTTAATTTGAAAACAGATTTTATCACCAAGGATAAAAGAAAAAAAGTATGATATCAACTTTATGTTAGCCACTTGAAATCACCTTTAATCCAAAGCCTATGTCTTATGCTCACATCAGGCACAATTTAAAAACATCTACCTTTATCTAGAAATAAGCAGAACTTATTTGCAAAATATTTAAGTATATTGTCTCATTTTTTTTCTGGCTAAAGAGAAATGCTGTCATTTCCTCCATTTATTAAAAATAATCACTCAACTCCACTTTCCACATCTACAGTTGCCCTATTTCTCTGCTCCCTTTTGTAACAACTTTTCTAAAGAGAATTTCTCCATGTGTTGTCTCCAGGTCTTCATTCTCTTAAACCTATCTTAATCAGATTTTTACCTGTGTCACCAAAGCTGATCTTGTCAAGGTTGCCAATGTCTCCGCAGTGCTAAATCCAGTGACCAGTTCTCCCAATTGATTGTTTCCTCCTCCTTCATTCATTTTATTTCTAAGCTTTCAGTCCCCTGCATTCTTTTCATTTCCATCCCTCCTCACTCTTTGGTCATTCTCAATCTCATTTGTTGGTTATAACAATCTCTCCTTACCTGGAAGTGTCCTAGGAATCAGTCCCTAGATCTCTTCACTTTCCCATCTACAGATAACTCCCTTGGTGATCTCACCCATTAGGATACCTTTAAGTGCCATCTTTATGTCAACAACTCTCAAAGTATGTTTTCACCTCAGACCTCTTACTCAACCTATGTCATATCTAATAACCAAGCTGATATACCCATTTACATCTTTAAACTATCCACTTGTTCAACAGAAATCTTATATTTATACATACATAAATATGTGTGTGTGTGTGTTCATCACTCAGTTGTGTCTGACTCTGTGACCCCATCGACTGTAGCCTTGCTGTCCATGGGATTCTCCAGGCAAGAATACTGGAGTGGGTTGCCATTTCCTTCTCCAGTGTATCTTCCCAATACACACACACACACACACACACATATAAGGAAAGTAAAAATCAATTTTCCTAAGAAGCCAAAATACAGGGTTAATCAATTTATTTTCTTAGAAAGAAATTTACAAGTAACAAATATAAATACACTTTTTGTGCCTAGCCAGTTTCTTCAATAGCTGAATCTTTCACATATTAATATGAAGTTTTAGAGACAGTGCTATAGATATTCTAGAATGTATTTTTACATTAGTAAATGTACTTTAGAAAAAGTTTTCTTTTCCCAAGTGTGCTGTATTTTCCTTCGTTCAAAGAAAAATATGCCAAGTTATATGCCTCAAGAAGAGTTCAGTTCAGTTCAGTCGCTCAGTTGTGTCCGACTCTTTGCGACCCCATGAATTGCAGCACGCCAGGCCTTCCTGTCCATCACCAACTCCCCAAGTTCACTCAGACTCACATCCAATGAGTGAGTGATGTCATCCAGCCATCTCATCCTCTGGCGTCCCCTTTTCCTCCTGCCCCCAATGCCTCTCAGCATCAAAGTCTTTTCCAATGAGTCAACTCTTCGCATGGCATGGCCAAAGTACTGGAGTTTCAGCTTTAGCATCATTCCTTCCAAAGAACGCCCAGGGCTGATCTCCTTCAGAATGGACTGGTTGGATCTCCTTGCAGTCCAAGGGACTCCCGAGAGTCTTCTCCAACACCACCGTTCAAAAGCATCAATTCTTCGGTGCTCAGCTTTCTTCACAGTCCAACTCTCACATCCATACATGACCACTGGAAAAACCATAGCCTTGACTAGATGGACCTTTGTTGGCAAAGTAATGTCTCTGCTTTTCAATATGCTATCTAGGTTGGTCATAACTTTTCTTCCAAGGAGTAAGCATCTTTTAATTTAATGGCTGCAGTCACCATCTGCAGTGATTTTGGAGCCCAGAAAAATAAAGTCTGACACTGTTTCCACTGTTTGCCCATCTATTTCCCATGAAGTGATGGGACCAGATGCCATGATCTTTGTTTTCTGAATGTTGAGCTTTAAGCCAACTTTTTCACTCTCCACTTTCACTTTCATCAAGAGGCGTTTTAGTTCCTCTTCATAAGAAAGAGTTAGCTTATCTTTATTTTTATCTTAGAAAAAAACAAAATCAAAATATCTTACTGACATTGTTAATAATGTTGGCCACTGCTTCCACCCTTCTCAAGCTAAATGAGGGCATGTTTTCCATTTTCATAGGATTGTGAGAAATAACTAAGCAAATAACTATGTTACTATAACCACTGCTTTAACCAATTCATAATTAAACTCCCTCTTAATGTTAAAAAAAAAAAAGACAAATAAATCCACATTACACAACGGAAAGTTGAAAAGATATCATTTCTA
>NW_011495056.1:1087191-1088032 GCF_000754665.1 Bison bison bison | reverse complement strand
TTGTCTTGTTATATTTTTTGTAGATTAGTTGTTTTGTCGGTTTGCTTTCATTTTGCTATTATTTTCTCCCATTCTGAAGGCTGTCTTTTCACCTTGCTAATAGTTTCCTTTGATGTGCAGAAGCTTTTAAGGTTAATTAGGTCCCATTTGTTTATTTTTGCTTTTATTTCCAATATTCTGGGAGGGAACACATGTATACCTGTGGCGGATTCATTTTGATATTTGGCAAAACTAATACAATTATGTAAAGTTTAAAAATAAAATAAAATTAGAAAAAATAAAAAAAAAATCTTTTTTAACTGAAAAAATACCTGTTAATATATATAATTTTCCACTCATGTATTATTTGAAATTCTATTTTCTGAAAGAGTAGTGTCTATAAGTTACAGCACAATGGCTCATGTGCTTGTGTTTAGTAAATGCCAGAGAAAGAACAGAATCATAAATAGAGAAATTATAGACAATCACTGGGTAAAGATAGCTATATTCACATGGAGGTGACAGTATCATGCTGCTTTACTTTGAGAAATAAAAAGTTTTTTAACAGAAAAAAAAAAAAAAAGATTATGTCTAATTTGGATGGTCCTACTGTGACCCTGCGGAGAAGGCAATGGCAACCCACTCCAGTACTCTTGCCTGACGAATCCCATGGGCAGAGGAGCCTGGTAGGCTGCAGTCCATGGGGTCGCGAAGAGTGGGACATGACTGAACGACTTCACTTTCACTTTTCACGTTCATGCATT
Organism: Bison bison bison; assembly: GCF_000754665.1. Taxonomy (NCBI): domain Eukaryota; kingdom Metazoa; phylum Chordata; class Mammalia; order Artiodactyla; family Bovidae; genus Bison; species Bison bison. Next base: position 1,087,289 of record NW_011495056.1, on the reverse strand, counting down.
GGAGAAGGAAATGTGAACCCACTCCAGTGTTCTTGCCTGGAGAATCCCAGGGACGGGGGAACCTGGTGGGCTGCCGTCTCTGGGTTCGCACAGAGTTG
>NW_011495056.1:1086654-1087091 GCF_000754665.1 Bison bison bison | reverse complement strand
TAATTAAACTCCCTCTTAATGTTAAAAAAAAAAAGACAAAACCACTTTTTGTGGATTTGGTAATTTTCTACAGAATTCTCAATAAACTAGGGAAGTACTACTACCACATCAAAGATTATGTCTACTAGTTTGCATTCCCACCAACAGTGTAAGAGGGTTCCCTTTTCTCCACACCCTCTCCAGCATTTATTATTTGTAGACTTTTGGATCGCAGCCATTCTGACTGGTGTGAAATGGTACCTCATAGTGGTTTTGATTTGCATTTCTCTGATAATGAGTGATGTTGAGCAGCTTTTCATGTGTTTGTTAGCCATCTGTATGTCTTCTTTGGAGAAATGTCTATTTAGTTCTTTGGCCCATTTTTTGATTGGGTCATTTATTTTTCTGGAGTTGAGCTGTAGGAGTTGCTTGTATATTTTTGAGATTAGTTGTTTGTC
>NW_011495056.1:1083522-1086554 GCF_000754665.1 Bison bison bison | reverse complement strand
CTGGTGGGCTGCCGTCTCTGGGTTCGCACAGAGTTGGACACGACTGAAACGACTTAGCACCAGCTGCAGCAGCCAGCAACACTGTGACCCTGACGGTAATCTTGGAATCTCTTAAGCCTACTTTGCAGAATAAAATAAAAGTTATATATAATATTTTTATATTCTTCAGAAAATATGCTAAGACTTTCCAAATCATACTGAACCTTTAAATTACCAGAGATTTCGCTGATTTCTATTTATTGTTATAAAATGTAAACAACTCAATCTTTGGAGATTTAGTTTGTAAACAATAGGAAAAAAAAAAAACCTTAGAAAGTATATTCATTTTGATGCTTGGATGAATTTGAAAAGAAGATTTCATTATCTTTAAAGGCAACCTGGAAATGGATTTAGAAACTGTTGCCAAAATTTTGTCCCATGATTATTACCTGCAAAAAAAAAACCATACTAGAAATAAAAACTATGTTACTACTCTATGAAAATTCTTTGCAAAAAAAAATCAATGATAACATAATAATTATAATCATAATTCAGTTCAAATTTACTGAGGAGAATCCCTGAATTCAATACTGTGCTAAGGATGCGTGCATGCATGCTAAGTCACTCAGTGGTGTCTGACTCTGTGTCACTCTCTGGATTGTAGCCCCCCAGGCTCCTCTGTCCGTGGGATTCTCCAGGCAAGAATACTGGAGTGGGTTGCCATGCCCTCCTCCAGAGGATCTTCCCTACCCAGGGACTGATCGAACCTGCATCTCTTGCACCTTCTGCACTGGCAGGTGGATAGTTTACCCTAGCCCCACCTGGAAAGCCCCTGTGATAAGTATACTATATGCATTTTCTCATTTAGAACTCATGACAGAATTATGATATAGATATTACTATTCTCAACAGTTACATGTTTCTATAAAATTTAAATTACTTGCTCAAAATCCATATCACTAGTAAAGGAGAACAAGATTCCAACTCAAATTTACTTCGACTCTAAAGCCATTTGCTTTACCATAGGGCAACAAAGGTCTGTCTAGTCAAGGCTATGGTTTTTCCAGTGGTCATGTATGGATGTGAGAGTTGGACTATTAAAAAAAACCGAGCACCAAAGAATTGATGCTTTTGAACTGTGGTGCTGGAGAAGACTCTTGAGAGTCCCTTGGACTGCAAGGAGATCAAACCAGTCCATCCTAAAGGAAATCAGTTTTGAGTGTTCATTGGAAGGACTGATGTTGAAGCTGAAACTCCAATATTTTGGCCACCTGCTGCGAACAGCTGAGTATTTGAAAAGACCCTGATGCTAGGAAATATTGAAGGCAGGAGGAGAAGGGGACAGCAGAGGGTGAGATTGTTGGATGGCATCACCAACTCAACAGACATGAGTTTGGGTGGACTCCAGGAGTTGGTGATGGACAGGGAGGCCTGGCGTGCTGCAGTCCATGGGGTCGCAAAGAGTCGGACATGACTGAGTGACTGAATTGATCTGAACTCAACTGAAGGACTTCCTAGGTAGTGCTAGTGGTAAAGAACCTGGCTGGCAATGTAGGAAATGTTAAGAGATGCGGGTTTGATCTCTGGGTCAGGAAGATCCTCTGGAGAAGGACATGGCAACCCAGTCCAGTGCTCTTGCCTGGAGAATCCCATGGACAGAGGAGCCTGGTGGGTTACAGTTCATAGCGTCGCAAACAGTCAGACAGGACTGAAGCGACAACATAACACACAACACAGGTTAAGTAGGTTTATCTACAAATTACAATAGAATGATGATTTGTGCTAATTGGTGGGGGTGGGGGTAGATCAGGGGAGATCTTTAAAGTGAATTTCTGATCTTAGAAGTTAATTCTGGCATTGCTGTTGATAAGTTTAGATAAAATATATAAGAGGTTTAAAATAATAGTAAGCACAAAATCTGTTGCAAATTGAAGTTTGACTTAGACAGTTATTAGTGTCCAAGAAGGCCCAAACCAAAGGTGAGGCAGGACAGCAAGAGGTCCAGGGTCAGTGTGACGCTGTGTCTACCATATCCCAGAGACTTTATGAAGCCCTGGAGCTACTGAACAAAGGAACTAGAGAAAATAATGAATTGTTGACTACAGACACACAAGAAAGAACCAAATGATAAGATGTGATGAATGGCAAAGTTAAACATTTGTTTTATTCCAATGTTGATAGATTGACAACTAGGAAAGAACATGGTGAGATGCAAATTCAGAAGATTCAGTCTAAGTAACAGTTCGCTTTAACAAATATGTACTGAGATTCTTCAGTGAGCTTGGAAGTTTGCCTTGCAGTAGGGATAAAGTGATGAATATACCTGTTGGGGGACTCTAAGGGACAGTGTCCAAAAAACGAGTGGGTCTTACTAAATCATTTTATCATATTTTGGGCAGTAAAATGAAAAGAGATGAATGGCAACAACTTAGTTTATTTACAGCTCCCTTTCAATTTAATCATTTCAAAAAAGGAAATTTAATTCTTTCAAAAAATGAAAGCTGTTTTATTAATTCTCAAATTATATTTATGATATTATAAAAAATCTTCTAAATGTCTGTTTCAAAATTAGCTTACAGAGTGGTTGGAATTCCTCTTCACTTCTCCCTACCTATGTAAGTCCTCAAAATGCTTTTTTCATTTCGTTTTTGTGATTCACCACAACTTACAATATCGACTAAGGAACTAGACAAACTGCATTTCATTGGACCAGTTAAACAGGCAAGGAAGATTTTATTTAAGATTATTGCAATAAGGGAGAGAGATTAAACTCAACTACACTGAAACACAAGTGGTAGAGTTTTTAAGCCCTGGAGTGAGCCAGTAAAAAGTACCAGAGGGCATTAGAGGGGAGGTTGATTAATGTGACTGGATCATCCGTGTTTGCTAATTGGCACTTAAGAAACGCCTATATATGGAATTTAGAAAGATGGTAATGATAACCCTGTATGTGAGACAGCAAAAGAGACAGAGATGTATAGAACAGTCTTTTGGACTCTGTGGGAGAGGGCGAGGGTGGGATGATTTAGGGAGAATGGGCACTGAAACATGTA
>NW_011495056.1:1057669-1083422 GCF_000754665.1 Bison bison bison | reverse complement strand
TATATATGGAATTTAGAAAGATGGTAATGATAACCCTGTATGTGAGACAGCAAAAGAGACAGAGATGTATAGAACAGTCTTTTGGACTCTGTGGGAGAGGGCGAGGGTGGGATGATTTGGGAGAATGGCACTGAAACATGTATAATATCATATGTGAAACGAATCGCCAGTCCAGGTTCCATGCATGATACAGGATGCTCGGGGCTGGTGCACAGGGATGACCCAGAGGGACGGGACGGGGAAGGAGGAGGGAGGGGGTTCAGGATGGGGAACATGTGTACACCCGTGGCGGATTCATGTTGATGTATGGTAAAACCAGTACAATATTGTAATTAGCCCCCAATTAAAATAAATAAATTTATATTTAAAAAAAGAAAGTTAGGCTCCTACCTTCCCACAGAGACTAGGAGTTAGAGGTGCTATCTTTTGCGATTATTCTATTTCAAAGAAATGGATCCCAGGAACTTGAAAAAGATATTCCTGGGTTGTAGAAATGGTGAGAGCTAGAAGGCTTACCCTTCCAAGGGGCAGAGAAAGAATCTACACTAGCAAGTTTTCAAAAGTAAACACTTTAAGAAAAAGGGATGTCAGGGGCCAATGCCAGAAAGAAACATGTGGTGACCTAGAGGGGTGGGATAGGGCTCGTGAGAGGGAGGCTCAAGAAGGCAGGGATATGTGTATATTTATGGCTGATTCATATTGTTGTAGGGAAAAAACCAACACATACTGTACACAAATCATTTTCCGATTTAAAATAACTTAAAAAATAGTGTTTTGTGGAATTGAGAGGAATGGTAAGGCATCTTGGTCATAACCATCAGTTGGCAATTCAAAAGATAACATGTGTCTTCATGAAACAGTCTCACAGTTCACCTGGTTTAGTTAGAAGAAGGATTATTTGATGGTGTGAGGCTGCAGAAGTTTCTGCCTGTGGATCTCAAGTGAACCACTTATGTCAGAAGATGCTTTCTAAGCAGCAATTCTACGTGTCTTTCTTCCATAGGTCCAACATACCGCATGTCAATACCAGAACATTTGGTGCCAAGAAAAAATGATATTAAAAGCAAAAAATGTTATTTTACCTTAATATTTTGACATTCAATGTTATGGTTGCTATGTGTTATCAGTTCTAAAAAACAAGTAGGTGGATCTGAGCCTGAAAAAATTTAATTTTGGAAAATAAACCTTATACTTGTATCTTTCCTAGGAATCTCATTTGTGTCATTAGGGAATTTCACATTAAAAGGCAACATGTTCTCAGTAGTCCTCTGTCATTTTGTGCTCTTATGATAAATTTTTTAAAAACTTATGTAAATTCATTTTACACAAATCAAAACAAATATAAAGCCAGTAGTATTTTATATTTTGACAGTCAGCTAGTTCTGAAAATATTTAACTTTAACACTAATGTAAAAGTAAAGAAAGGATATTACTTTGTCAAAACTGAAACAAGCAAATAAAAACAGAGCATCTAAGAGGAAATTGTCTAAATTCACTAAAGAATATGAAAATTTGTGGTCTCTTCTCTAGCATCCCTGTGACGGAATGGAAACCTTTCAAGGTCTCCAGTGAAAAGAAGGTCTGGCCTTTTTGTGCAGAATTTATTCTAACATGACTTATGAAGCTGAATTATATAATTATTTCTTTACCTTTGACTTGTCCTTTCGTTTATTTCACACTAACTGACCTTGCTTCAGGCGATATTCAGTGTTTGAACTTTATCTCTGGCTTTTCTTTGCCTTTGTATTTGCAGCAGTGAGTGTGTGTCTGTGTGTGTGTGTTTTGATCGGTATTGTCTTAGATTCTGGGGCTCTCTACCAGTCATCTGCCTAGAATTCTTACAATTTTTTTTAAGTTTTTTGCCACCCAGTGTGATAAGGAACATCTACTGCAACAGGAGAAAATACCACTGTACAGTGTTTAAACTACTGTCTTTGTTTCCAGATAGAGACCAAATTACTGGTAAAATGTCGGGTCTCAGGGAAAAAAAGAAAAGAAAGAAAGAAATACACAGTCATTCCTTAGGTACTGACTTCATGCTTAAGTCTTTGCAATAAAATTACAGGTTTTATTTTTGATGAGAAAGTTAAGTATATCTTTAAGTCATATACTTTCTCTTGGCCATTAAGAAATAACTGGTTTTAAATTAACTGTTCAGTTCATTGCTAACAGATCTCAAAAGGAGATAAAAACACCGAGACCATTGATTAAAGTTTAATCAAAGCTTTTAGGAACTACGATCTTCAAATTACATTAAGAATGCTTTTATATCCTAGCTGTTTCACCTCACTAGTCACTACTCCTAAGACAAATGTGAAATTGTCACTAATGCCAAAGTCATTTTAATCATTTTGGTGTGATGACAACTCTTTGTAACTCAGAAAAAACTCTAAGTGTTTACCAAATTTATAACAAAGATCAAAAATATTTTCCCTCAAAAATAATATACTTGAGTTAGATGGAATGTCCTTATATCACTTTTTGATTATAAGAAATACACTGAGAAATGAAGATTTAAACTCTATGGATTTACAATACACCTATAAAATTCTTTTTAATGACATCTCATTTTGGAATCACATTTGATGACTATGAAAAAAAATTTTTCCTAATACAGGTACTTGGCTGATCTGCTAGTAAAAGACTAGCTAACCTATATGATAAATTCACTTCAGTTCAGTTCAGTCGCTCAGTCGTATCTGAATCTTCCTGACCCCATGAATCGCAGCACACCAGGCCTCCCTGTCCATCACCAACTCTCAGAGTTTACTTAAACTCATGTTCCTCAAGTCGGTGATGCCATCCAGCCATCTCATCCTCTGTCGTCCCCTTCTCCTCCTGCCCCCAATCCCTCCCAAAAGCAGAGTCTTTTCCAATGAGTCAGCTCTTCCCATGAGGTGGCCAAAGTACTGGAGTTTCAGCTTTAGCATCAGTCCTTCCAATGAACACCCAGGACTGATCTCCTTTGGAATGGACTGGTTGGACCTCCTTGCAGTCCAAGGGACTCTCAAGAGTCTTCTCCAACACCACAGTTCAAAAGCGTCAATTCTTTGGCGCTCAGCTTTCTTCACAGTCCAACTCTCACATCCATACATGACCACTGGAAAAACCATAGCCTTGACTAGACGGACCTTTGTTGGCAAAGTGATGTGTCTGCTTTTCAATATGCTATCTAGGTTGGTCATAACTTTCCTTCCAAGGACTAAGCATCTTTTAATTTCATGGCCGCAATCACTATCTGCATCACCATCTATTTTTTGGACCCCCCAAAAATAAAGTCTGACACTCTTTCCACTCTTTCCCCATCTATTTGCTATGAAGTGATGGGACCAGATGCCATGATCTTAGTTTCCTGAATGTTGAGCTTTAGGCCAACATTTTCACTCTCCTCTTTCACTTTCATCAAGAGGCTCTTTAGTTCCTCTTCACTTTCTGCCATAAGGGTGGTGTCATCTGCATATCTGAGGTTATTGATATTTCTCCCGGCAATCTTGATTCCAGCTTGTGCTTCTCCCAGCCCAGCATTTCTCATGATATACTCTGCATATAAGTTAAATAAGCAGGGTGACAATATACAGCCTTGAAATATATATGGTATTTATCAAATCTACAAGTTTAATTCATGCTCATTTTTTTCTTTGTTATGTTTCATTTGCTAATAATATGCATATAAGTCTTTTGTAAAATAATATACATGTCTAGGCTTCATTTCCAGATATAATTTAAAAGGTTTAAATTTTATCTGGCATTTGTTTTTTTAAGTGACATCAACAATTTTTTTGATGCAGAGCCAGGATTAGATATCAATATTCTAGGTGAAGTTTTCCATGCTTGGAATGATGTCTTATGTATCTGTGCTTCCCTGGGCTGCTCTAATGGAAACTATGGACTTTGGATAATCATATATCAATGCAGATTCATCAATTGTAACAAATACCACTGGTGTAGAATGCAGAGAGTGGGGGATGTTGTGCATGAGTGGGAGCAGGGGGTAAATGGGAAGGCTATTTTTTGCTTAATGTTTCTATGAATCTAAAGCTGTTCTAAAATATAGTTCATTTTTTTAAAAATTTAGTGCTAGGCACCTGGGATTCTCAATGGAGAATACATAGTCTTTGAACATTTTAATGTTCAAAGTGCATATTCATTGGTCTGTCACTTTGACATGACAGTTTGATGAATAAAGAAACCATGTAATACTAATGCAATTTAATTATTTAATCCTTAGATAATGAAAAATATCATATTCTCAGAGTTGTTTCAGGGGAGAACACGAAACAAAAGATCAATAATAATGATACTGCAACTATGTCAGGGAAAATTTATATAAATCTATAGTATTCATTTAGCTCTAAATGTCTTCAAGCATGTTATAAATCCTCCAAAGTCCTTGCTTTGTATTATCGTCTTTTAATATATTCACTGTCTCTTTCCAAGTTAAGTTCACTCTTGCTCATTCATCTGTCTTGTGATTTATTTCAAAGATAAACTGAATACCTTCCCCTTTTTTCTGTAAGTATTTAATCTTGATTTTTAATCAAAATTTGATGGCAATTATCATGCATTAAAATGCATTCTTTCCCCATCCTATATAATTTTCCTTTTTACAGTAAATCCTACATCCTGACACCATAGTTAACAACTTTTTGTCAGTAATTATATTTAGACAGATTTTCTTTTCTGAATCTTGGTTTCTTAATAGTCTCTTAATAATCAACAGTCTCTTAATAGACTTAATAATCAATAGTCTCTTAATAATCTAGCTCTTTTAGACCTAGAAAAGATTCAGTAAAGTGTTGGATTTGTCAACCTTATTTCTCTTTTCCATTTTCCCTTTCCTCTCTTCCTGTTGGTGACATAGAATTTACAGGTAAATAAACACATAACCCTGCAATGAAAATGGAATGCCAGCCTCATGTGGTGTACTGCTGAAACACTCATCTTTTATCCAAAAGCAAGACAGAAGTCATATTTAGAAGATAAGGCATTTATAAGAGGGCTTCCCAGGTGGCAGTAGTGGCAAAGAAACTTCCTGCCAAAGCAGGAGACACCGGTTCAGGGAAGATCCCCTGGAGTAAGAAATGGCAACCCATTTCAGTATGCTTGCCTAGAGATTCCCATGGACAGAGGAGCCCGGCAGGCTGCAGTCCACGGGGTCACACAGAGTTGGATATGACTGAAAGGGCTCAGCACAAGAAGCTCAGTAGATATTTAAACCATAAGAAACTATGACAGGAAAATCGTGACAAATATATACGTGAATAGTCTTGCCTCTCTGATCTTTCACTTCACCTCCAGTAAAATGAAACAAAAAATATTTACCTCCAGAATCATTGTGATGATTAAATTGGAAAGTGTAAGTGAAAATTCAGTATTTAGTCATAAAATGCCATATAAAAATCAAATACCATAATAATAATTTTACCACTTCAGAATTATAAGAGCAAAAATCACTTAGAAGAGGAAAACACTGGCTACATGTCTAAGGCTTGAATGAAAATGTGACCTATGTATGTTTACAAATCCTTTCATCTCAAATTCTTTATTATGCATGAGTGTCTTTTGTTATCACGATGCATAAAAATGGTAAAGCCTATTGAAAACTCCAAAACAAAGAGACGAGCCAAGGAAAAAACATGAATAATTTATTCCGATAGGATTCAAGTTTATCCCCAACTTATTTACCTTTTATTCTTCATTTTAGTTAATTACATTTTCACCATTTATCTTCAAGGTTATGCATGCACCTTGAGATGGTCACAAAAGGTCCGTGATATAGGGGTTCATAATTAGGTTGTATGTTATATTCAGAGTCCCAGGGGAACTAATAGATTCCAGAAATACTGATTAAGCAAGATGAATTCTTATACAGTTTCAACTACAACAGTTTTAAAGACAAGTACAAGCTTCTTTGCCACAAAATTCACAAAAAAAGTAATCGATTGAAGAATATCTCTTTTATGCAAAATATACATTTTAGGATATAATTCAATTCATATTCTACTATATACTGACATTGTTCTTGATAATTTAATAAAAAAATACTCTCATTGCCAGAATTTTATTTTTTTAATATTTATAATTGAGGTAACAATGACAAAATGCTTGAATCATGAATAATATTAATGAGTTTAAGTCAAATAACTTTTAAGAACTTAAAACAAATGTGAGACTCCAAATGGGTCAGTTTTGACAAACAGGCACTGAAAATTTTACAACATGACAAGCTAGTATAAGTGGTTTATTAAAAATAAATGCTACAGTTAGTGTTCGTGGATCTAACCAACAAAAGAGAACTAAAGGAAATTAAGACAGACCTATAGTATACCAATATCACTGCTCGTATGATCACAGCACAATCTACTGCAGATCCACGGAGGGTAATTCACAGAGGGGCGGGCCTTACTTGAAGCTCCAGAGACGCTGATCGTGACTCTGGCTTTCTTTGATGTGAGATGGCCAAAGCTGTTGACCCATGCATACATGTGGGTATTTACAGCTGTTTCACGCCAGCCAGTCCTCAGCAGACCACTCATATGGGCAGCACCAAATGAGTTCCAGCCACAGTTCTTGCATAGGCTTCTCATGCCTCATGAAGACGCCAGGATCTCTTCCAAGTGCAACCTGGTCACATCAGGGCACATTCAGCAGCAGAAGTCTGTTTCCAGAACAGTCCTTGGTATGGCTAAATTCCACTGTCCCTTTTTCAGCAGTCAAAAATCCATGATAAATTCTGTATAACACTGCAGTCAATAACAGCAGCACCAGACAGTATATTAATTCCTTTACCATAAACTTGTGTTTAATTATAACTTTCTATGTGTAGTGTTATCAAAAGCATCACGGAATCTCTAAATGTTAAGTTGTTTATGTCTGGGTAAATACAGTGCTGTACAAGGTCTCTGACATGCAGGTCATGCTCTAGGACTTGGGGATATAAAGTAATACATGTTATGTGGCCAATTCTAAAAGTGACAATTGTCTCCCTAACCGGAAATAAACATGAGCATCAGGAATTAGCAGTCTCAAGGACCCTAAATGCCTTAGAAATATTGTTTATCTCTCAATTTATAGTATGGTATTTTCTTCCCTCTCATGTCCAATACATCAGACACACTACTGCTATTGCATTTGTAGAGATGTGCAAACAGAATGTCTTCCACTTGGACTGAATAAGACACCCTGAGGGTTTCATCGGCGTGTCCTGATGAATTCTGGTTGCTAGGTAGTAGAAACTGACACTGCAGCAGGCAATCAAATGCAACGGTAAAACTGCTGCTTAAATCCTGCTCCTCAAAAAGGTTCACAGTACCAATTAACTTAGGTAGTCTACGGGGCATCATTAATTTACACACAAAGCAGAGAGGCTGTTCCAAGTAGTGAAGAAGGCAAGGGGCAGGGGAGAAGACCCAGTACTAAAACCATGAACACCTTATCAAGGCATTTCTGTGCTTCATGGAGACAGATGGCATATACATATAAGACAGGGAGCTAAGACATGCGGACAGAACAACATACAGGACAAAGCACCTGATTAAACACTGCCTGAAAACCTGATTAATGCTGTCAGTCAGGAATTTAAGGCTGGTCAAGAAAGCTTCCTGTGAACAACAATGCTCTTTGTTGTTTGCGAAAAAAAAATAAATTAAATAAAAGAAGGGGGTAAAAAAGACAAGAATTTTGAGTGATATTTGGCACCCTGACTCTGAAAATGATGACAAATTCTGGGATTAAAAAAAAGAAAACATGAGTCTAGTTCCAAATAGCAGTTCCTATCTGAACGATGCAAGCCTGGCTGGCAGTTACCTTTCTCATGTTTTGTGCCTTCCCCAAGCCATTAAGTAAGAGATCTGGCCTCGGCTTGCGTGTAACCAGTAATGACAATCTCTTTGCAGTTATCTGTGTGCAAACAACCAGAGACATTCAGAACTCCAATACAGCATTTTGGAAGGAAAGTAAATCAATCAAGAAATTAAACATATCTTTTTTTTTCAAAGACTAATAAAGAAAAAAAAATTGTCAAGGAGAAATTCGCCCTCCCTGCCCCACAGTTCAACATGCAGAACAGCCAACCAGTGCCTTCACATCAGCAGGATGGCTCAATGCAAGTACACATATCCCGAGCCCTCTGCGGTCCCCGAGCTCTGCGACATTGCTTTCAGGTGATAGAGACAAGATGGTCCATGCAAATGAGCTGACCCAAGTCATGTTGTGTGCATTCAAAACAGAATCCCAGACATCTTCAGAATGGTTCAGAGTCACAAGAAATGAAGTTCCCATGAAGTAGCTGGCATTTGGAAGCACAATGATTTAAATATATCTCCCTGAAGATGTGTTTATGTATTAGGGTACTCGCCAATATCTGGTGCTATCTGTCATTTTATTGCGAAAGGAGATCAGGGCAATTCATACGGAGAAGTGGTAGCACTACTAGGAGAAGATTCGTTTAAAGCCAGGATAAGATTCGTCAGCTACCCAAGTGGCATTTCTGACCTCAGATAGTAGTATCATGCAGGATTTATACTGTGTTAATGGCGTCTGGAGTAACTCTACATTTAATTATTTCCATTATGGGGTAAACAGTACTTGAATTAAGACCATTTAGCCAACTGATGCGGTTTGGTTTACAAGATAGATGGGATTGGAGATCGAGAGCGCCTTAGAGGACAAGGAGAGTTGTAAGGTGAAGTTACTGGAGAGAGCCTCAGAGCATTGCCTGCCAAGCCCGCTATGTTGTTTAAGCTTCTGGATTTTTCATATCCTTTTATGGAAAAATGCACAGACATCAGTTGAATTCAACCAGAAAACAGACACAGACAGACAATATCATGCAGGGCAATCAAAGTGCTATTTTTGAGCTCAAAGAATTTTCTTACAAAGAATTCAATATTGAGACAATTTACAACTCTAAAAAAAAAAAAATGAAGCTCATTGTAGCTGTCATTTCCAAAAGATTAAGCCAGCTATCACAAATTACTATTGTAATATTCAAAATCTATTCTTTTCCAAATTATAGTTTGTATTGATGTAATTTTGACATATTCAGTATCAGAAAACTTTTAAGAATTATGCAAAGCAACTTAAGTAAGATATAAATTTGGCTAGTATTTTTAAATTTCAGAATACGTCCCTGAAAAAAAAAATGAGCTATTTTTTCTCTTTTCATTCTTATGTTAGTATTTACTAAGCTAATAAAGCATGCTTAAGTTTAAGTGGACAACTCTTTCCCAGCATCTTTAATCTTCCAGCTTTAAAAGGGGAAGGGGTTAAAAGGATGATTCCTCAATAATGGCTTTTAATGCCATTATCTAGGTGATGCAGAATGAATGCCCATTTCTAATCCCTTGTATTAAAAAATAAATAAGTAATATAAACTGAGTCATCATTTCAGTAAATTTAAATCTGATTTTGATTATATATTTTCAGCTGATTCTTCCCTGCCAGGAATAAAGAATAATTTGATATTAATCCACCTTTTCTTCCTATTATCTTGCATTCTAATCTTCTGTTCATAATAATCATTGACTTACAGAATCCTTTCCACTTACAGGTCTTTCTGACAAACTTTAACCCACTGATTTTTGCCTTAGCTGCTCAACCCACATCCATCAAGGACACTTTTAGAAGAAGTATATATTGTGGTATTTTTTATTAGAAAAGACTAGAGGCAGGTAAATGAGGCAGTGAGTACCTACTGTACAAGGAGGGGTAAAATTGTCTTAAAAGCCAGGCAATCATTAACCGAAAAAATAGTCATATTATACAATTCAGTAAATAAATGTTCTGACAGCTCCATTGAAAAAGTGTTACAGATCCAGAAAATAACAGCTCTACTTGGGGTAAGGTTTGACTAGTAGGAACCCTCTCTCTATATACACACCCACAAACTTTTAGAAGATTAGATGTTTTCTTTGATATTTTGTAGATGAAAATTTATGTCATCCACTGATTATAGTAAAGTTCTCTAGAACATAATTTCTGCTAATGAGAAAATTATCTGCCTATATGTTTTATTAGTATTTTGAGCTATAAAGCTCAAAATGTGAGGTGCATATATTTCACTCTGCTCTGGTGGGTGATGGAATAGTTAATGAGAGAATGTCTTAAATAATTAAAAAGGAATTGCAAGTCATTCATTCTTACATAGGGACCTTCACATTTCTAGAGGGCTAATTATCATCACTCTTCTGTAATGCGATTGGAAATATAACTAGGACTTGTAGAAAGAATAATTTATCCAAGTTGACTTGGATTTTTAGTGTAACCTAAAAATGTAAACTAGACTATAAACATTGATTGGTGTTGATTAAAAGCAACCTCATGAATATACATGAATCAAAGAAGGTTAATAACTATAAACCATCCTTGTAAAAATATACATCTTTTTCCCCCACAATAACTATGTTCCCTATGAGACTTCCAAAAAAGGTAAAAATCTGTTTAACAATTTATATTAATCATGTTATTTACATGTAAATCTTGGTTGCCCTTGCAAATGTTTAGTTACTTTTCTGAATTATAGTCATTAAGATAAATATTATTTATTCTGTTTATAAGTCCTTTTATTTTTAATAACTATGATTTCAGTGTCCATTTGAGAAGGGTTCCCTTATAATTTAGTAACAAGTATTTAATTAGTAAAATTATGTTTTTCATATACATTTATTCTTCCTTTATTCTGTAGGTTCATTTATGATTAGAAAACTTGACAAAATTTTGCCTCATCAAGCTTTTATTGAATGGAATGACCGAAAATATAATTTATGAGAATAAACAATATTGAACTCAATTTGAACTAACATCTAAATACATGATATACATTTTATACAGCTTTTAAGAGCACATATTTGTTTGGGGCAATATTGAAACTGCCTATTTGTGCACTATCAATGAGATGTTTGTGTTCATGTAAAATGATATATATATATAAAACTACCATATAAATAAAATCATAGGTTCTAAGTTTTGGGAGTTCATTCATTTAGGTAATCCATATGTTTTCTTAATGTATGCCCAACTGCATTTACACTTGTTGATAGAAAAAGAATACAATGGGGATCCAGTCATTTTTCTCATCTATATAGGGGAGAATTTACATAACTCAAAAATCAGGTCAGTGTAGAAAACGATTAGAAACATACAGAAGATAAATATGTGAGTGGGAATAATAGAAGACATCTCTAATCTATATAAAGGAAACAGGAGAAGAAATGAATGGATTTCTAATAGACATGACAAAGAAAACACTGAGAAGATTAAGTGAAAATAGCCAGAAATGTTACCAGATCTAGGAAAAAAAAAACACAGATCTACAAAATAAGCAAGAATGAAAAAGGATTTGTTTATAGTGAGAAATGATGAAAAATAAAAAGCTCATAGTTGGTGTTTCAAAGATGCTTTCATTGATAGAATTTGTATTTGTGAAATAAGATCACATGTATAATTTTCTCATATAAACACAATATCTTATTAATTGCTTTGCTATGGAATTTTGCCATTTTACAGGAAAACTATATTTATATAGGTGCTTTATAGTTTTCAAAGTATTTTTAAATATGTGATCCCCTCTGACAGTTTAAAATTCAAAATACTATCTAACATAGAAGAAAAACATTCTAGCTAGAGTCTTAACATGTAACCCTAGTATAAATACTGCATGTGATATTTTATTGAACGATGCTTAAAATATATCCAAATATAACCACATAATACATAAAAATACATATATACACATATGGATATATGTATATACATATATAGTGATTTAAGATTACAAGGCACTTTAAGTACTATATTCTATATTATTAGTTATATACATATATTTTGTTTAAGTACTATGATAGAGTATTAACTATAAAAATATTTAAAAACTATTGTACAATATAAAATAGTGAAAAATCAGATAATTGAAACACATTTTCGTACAAGAAATAGATGCAAAGAATGACAGTTCTTGGAATGAAGTATAATTTAAAATATTACACATTAAAGAAACAAAAGAAGAGTCCTCTGTCTTCTCTTTTGTATGGAGACAGAAAGAACAATATAAAGTGCTCA
This sequence comes from Bison bison bison, assembly GCF_000754665.1. Classification (NCBI taxonomy): domain Eukaryota; kingdom Metazoa; phylum Chordata; class Mammalia; order Artiodactyla; family Bovidae; genus Bison; species Bison bison. The sequence continues at coordinate 1,071,365 of NW_011495056.1, read as the reverse complement.
GAAGAAGCAAAAAAGAAGCACAACATGGGTAATGAGCTATTTCAAAGGAAGTAGGCATCATAAAATAAATATTTTAGGCTTAAACGGTAAAGTATTCTGTAGGGAGAAACAATGAATTTGCAATGAATAGCAAATAAGCACAATATTTTTAAAATGCAGTTGCACGAACATGAAAGTTCTAGAGTGGTTTTTCATTCAAATTCAGTCAATTGCCTAAGAAATTTTATTTCTTCATAAAAAATGTGTAGCTCTTTCTCTAATCTGTTGGTAAATTGAGTAAAATAACCTTGGCACTAAAGCAACTGGAATTCTCAAAGCAGAAGGTGTTCTAAGAGCATACCAGAACTTTGACAAGAGTGGGTTATAAGTGTTATGAAACTAATTTCTTGAGGATAAAAAGGGTCCAATTGTTTGGTTGGCAAAGTTTACTAAAATGAAAATGAAAACTAGCACCTAAGGAATAGTCATAGATAGCTGATACAATCTAGGGAAATAAAACCACCTTGCTGGAGTGGAGCTTCAGTATCCTGCTACATTTCTTAACCAAGATGCCTATCTAATACAATGCATCCATTCAACAGATATTAAGTATCTTCTATGAGCCAGGAATTGTTCAGTGTCAATTAAAAAATAATAAAATGATTACTGCCCAGAAGAGAAATTTTGTAAGTACATTTTGTAAGTACAGTAAGTAACCTTTCCACTGATTGGGTATACTGTTCTGTATGGCCAGAGGATCATGTACCTTAGCAAGCTCCTGACATTCAGATTAATTACTGGGGAAAATTTGCCCAAACACTGGATAAGAGACCATTAAGTGAAGTCGCTGAGTCGTGTCCGACTCTTTGTGACCCCACAGACTGTAGCCTACCAGGCTCCTCTGTCCATGGGATTTTCCAGGCAATAGTACTGGAGTGGATTGCCATTTCCGTCTCCAGGGGATCTTCCCGACCCAGGGATCAAACCCGGGTCTCCCACATTGTAGACAGACACTTTACTGTCTGAGCCACCAGGATAAGAGACCATTAGAGTATGTTTAATGCTTTACTTTGAAGAAAAAGCTTTATTATTGTTTTATAATTATCAACCACATATCATACAGGTGCATAGAGTTAACTAGTGAGTTTAATTCATTGTAGGAAAAAAGATAACTTTTCAAGACTGCTGAATATATTATATTAAAACAATTAGATGATTGACTTTATTAAATACTTCATTACAATTCTGCCTATAGACAAATGAAAAACCAAAAAATAAAAAAAAAGAAAGAAGGGTGAAATGTCTTTCAGATATGACAATCAAGTTGGCTGTCATGATACATATTTTTAAATGTTTATAATGAGATAAGATGTAATGAGGCAAAAAGCACTGTGATGTCATAGTTGTTCCTAGAAAATGATGAACGAGCATTTTACATCACTCCATACATTTGCAGCATTTAATTGCTATGTCACCTGTTAGGATCTAATGAAATGCATGCCTACCTTTCCTGATCCCTCCATCAGAAGCACACGTGTAATCACCTGCCGTCAGCAGGAAACATGTTTCCCCTCTTCTGTGTTTGTCTCTGGTACTAGAGCGCCTGATGGGGAGCCTTTCTGGGGGTGATAGTGGTGGCTCACTTCCTGCACTGTCGTCACCTGATAACACTGGTCACAGCGCCGTGCCCATTGACAGACAGTGATGATGAGGAAATGAGACAATACAAAGAGTTTACGCCGGGTGTCCATCGCACAGCCACGCGATAACACAAATCACAATAATCACAACATGGTAAAAGAATTTTCATCACTCGTCACAAAAACTTACATGGAGCAAAATGGAAATGTATGGAAAAGGAGAGAAATGTTCTCAGGGAAATTTTAATTTCATGTTGGATTTTATCTAATATGACAACGACTTTTACAAAACTAACATGATTCAAAGTAAGCGTGATAATGAAGTAGCACACGAATTAACATCTTTCCACTTTTGACAGGTTATCTAGGTACTGCAAACAGACATCTTTAAAAACGGAGCCTACTGAAGGAGAAACTCCTAAGTAAAGATTTGTCTTTGCAGTGCTAAAAGACATATGCTTTCATTATTTTCTGAAAGTAATTTTTCCCAAATTTCATAATGAAAACAATCCCAAAGTTTACAGACTTTGTGTCCAGGTTCTCTGTTTTAAAGCGACATAGTATTTTTGAGCATAACAATGGAATAAGATCAATTCTCCAAACGCCCTTGAAACATTTACGTCTAAATACTTGCCAAAGACTTTCACATCCTATAGCCTAGATGCTAGCTTGTAACAGTGCTTGCCCAAGCTGAGAGTGTGTCCTCCTTTCCATGCCCTTCAGAAAAGCTCTGCACAGGTACCTGAGAACAATCCAATAAGGGCAGCAACACAAACTAAATTCCATCTTTCATAAGGGCATTCCTGGCATAGCAACTCTCAGATACATACTGACAGAATTTGCAAAACAATCTACTAAATAAACATAAGGACTTTGAATAAAATCTTTTAAAAAGCAGCTCAGTTCCAGTCAGGTTCCCACCCCCCCCCCCACCAATTTAATCCATAATAGCTTCTGGGAGCTAAGGAAGCAACCTGTGAAAATGTCACTTGCCTTTTCCGTGTGTTTGCTGATTTGCTTGTTTTGTTTAATCAGTGTTATTTCTAAATAATGCTAAATTATTCACATAAGATTGTCATAAATCATTTTTCTACAAGAAAAAGATTAAACCTATCTAAGTTATAGGGAATGCATATATCTTAACACTTCATAGATGACAAAAATTAGTTAAATTGTGAGGTCTACAATATATTTCATCTGTACTAGACATAACTTAGAGAAGACACTATTGACTATCACTTTGGCAAACTGAATGTCAATTTACAGTCAATTAACTCTAGATTATCTATGGCAATAGAGAGAAGTAGGAATTCAGCTAATTTCAAGCAGGAATTTATCCAAAATTACATTCTGGGAGGGAAAAGACCAGTGCAGAATGCATAAAAAAGGAAATCCACAGAGAAATTCAACCTTCCTATTGATTAGCCAAAGCAGATCATCTAGACCCTGCATAATGTTGGGCTGATTGTACTACATAGCACTTTACCCAAAGCAAAGGAATTATATTGAAATACCCTAATTTAAGAATAATGAAAACTTAATCAACCGTCCATAATATTAATGAAGAAGACCTTTACTTTCCAAAGGGCATTCTTACATATCACCTCTTCAGTGTTTAGGCCTTGGAAACGTAAACATCCATTCTTTTTACATAACTTTTTCTTGTGAATTAGGTCAAAATGCATGGCCCCGTGTGGCAGAGATAAAACTGAGACAAACACACCAAGCCAAATGATATGGAGATCAACATTTTTAGAATGAAGGATGGAAAATGTCCAATATCATACCACCACATCGTGCAGGGAAACAAAGAAACAACGGCACAAAAGCAACAAACAGGCAAAAGAAAGTATTGGCGCCGTCAGCACATGGCATTCCCGTCAAAGCAGGAGAACTCTATAGACCAGCTATGCGGACTTCTCCTTAGGATTCATTTAGAAAAGCTACAGTCTAGCTATTATTGGCGCCGTCAGCACACGGCATTCCCGTCAAAGCAGGAGAACTCTATAGACCAGCTATGCGGACTTCTCCTTAGGATTCATTTAGAAAAGCTACAGTCTAGCTATCTACAAGCCTGACACAAACACATTTTGTAAAGGGGTAGAACTGAAAACTCCAAACACTTGCAGAAAATGAGAAGGTGCCTTCTACTTAAGGGACATACTGGTCTATAAAGTATTTAATGGCATGCATTTGAAACCGTGCCTTACCTGATCTGTTATGTTCCAGAAGCCGATTGTCTTTGCCCAGACACGTGTCACCCTGTTTGCTGTTGCAGGCCATGTTTAATTCTGTCTTGCAAAAACTAGGCGAGCTTGCCTGAGGAGCAGGAGGGATGTGCTTCTTTCTTTTCCTTGGAAGTTTCTGCTTCGCCATTGCCAAGGAGTAGTACATTCCAAAATTGTTGACAATGACAGGCACTGGCATGGCTATTGTCAGTACTCCAGCCAGAGCACACAGGGCTCCCACCAGCATCCCCGACCATGTTTGGGGATACATATCTCCATAGCCCAAGGTGGTCATGGTCACTACAGCCCACCAGAACCCAATGGGGATGTTTTTGAACTGCGTGTGCTCACTAGCTGAAGGGTCGTTGGGCTGGGCACCCACTCTCTCCGCATAGTAGATCATAGTAGCAAATATCAAAACTCCTAGAGCCAGGAAGATTATGAGCAGCAAAAATTCATTTGTACTCGCTCGAAGAGTATGTCCAAGCACCCTCAAACCTACAAAATGGCGGGTGAGCTTGAAGATCCTCAGGATCCTCACAAATCTGACCACTCTGAGGAAGCCAAGTACATCTTTAGCAGCTTTAGATGAGAGCCCACTGAGGCCCACCTCTAAGTAGAAGGGTAGGATGGCCACAAAGTCAATGATATTCAAGAGGTTCTTGACGAATTCAAGTTTGTTGGGGGAGAAAACAATACGGACTAAAAATTCAAAAGTAAACCATACCACACATACTCCTTCTACATACGTCAAGGCAGGATCTGTTTCAATTTCATACTGTGGAACCACGCTGGTGCCATTGGTGACTGATTCTGTCTTGTTCTTAACAATATTGAAAGCTTCATGTGTCTCCAGGCAAAAGGTTGTGATTGAAACCAGGATGAAGAATAAAGAAGCAAAAGCAATAAACTGTAGAGGAAAAAAAAAGGAAATAAAAGGAGAAACATAGAATGATCTGAACCATAATATACTTCAATCCAAGTCTAAGAACACTCCCTGTAGATAAAGAAGTATAAATGCATATTTGGAGATTTCACTTGGGATGTTACTCAACTATAAGAACTTAGACATGTAGGTAACATCCATTAGAGTTGCACAGGAAGGATGTTTCAAGTTCTTCTTTCAGCTTATATAGATTAAAAGTTTTGATTTACGTTGGAAAACAATTTGACTCTTTCGTGTAAGAAAAAGAGCGAAAAATAAAATCCTTGCAAAAGAATGTTAAAGGGCAGCAGGCTGAAAAAAAATAATAAATGTAGACACTGGCTCCAGATATTGGTTATGATCCTAGAAATCTTCGTGTATTAGATCCAGATTGACAACCATAAATATAAGATGCAGTCTACACTGATGGAAATTTGGAAGTCACCCATATTTAACTGCAGGCTTCTTAAATGTTCAGATTATCATGAGGTGTGAACATGCAAACACTATCTGAGCTGTGCTACCATTTATATCAACTAAAGGTGAAGGCTTGTCCACAAAGAGCAAACCTAGGGAAGAAGAGTTGGCATTGAGACTGAAGGGAGAGAGAGAATTAAGGAACAAATTAAAGGCATTCTTCCTCTCCTGAAAAAGAACTTCAAATGTTAGAATAATATGTTAAAAAGTTATAAAGTATATGTTATAAAGGATTTTTAAAATTCAACATTTCTTTTTTTATATCTTTTTTTTAATTTTTATTTTTAATTTTATTTTTTAAATTCAACATTTCTTTGGCCAATAATATATGACTATACACACACCTACTAATACAGAATAATAATAAAAGCTCCCACTTATATAGTTCTTACTAGTACCAAACACTCTTCAAAGCAATTCACATAATTAACTCATATCAATGCTCATAACCACACTACACTGCCACTTTTATGGTCACAGAGTTGGTAACTTTTCCAAAGTCATAAGATTAACCTGATAAGTTTTGCCCCAGATTCTGTTCCCATAACTACCAAACTCTCAGCTGTAGAATACAAATACGTGGAAACCTTTGTTTATTTTAGGGTCACATTCTTCTTAACATGAAAGACCTGAAAATCTGAGACCCGGTGTCGTGTGATGCCCGTGACACTGCTGCCAGCTGTCAGCATTGGAGGCTGTCAGAAAAGCTGGCAGGGCCCTGGTGCTCTCGGAGTGCGCTCAGATTGGGCATGCTCACTGAGCATTAAGAGACTACCAGGAGTCCTTGAATACCTAAGCAAATGAATTATGAACGAGGAAGAGGTCATCAGTCAAATAGAGGGAGGTTCTTTTAGAAATAGTACGACATATCCCAAACCCAAAGCTCTTCCCTAATGCCTGCTTCTCAACTAAACATTGAAAAGATCTAAGTTTCAAGAAGAGATTGAAATCATCTCCCTTCTTCCCTGGTTGAGTTTCAATGTAAGAGATATACAGATCTTGCCAAATCCATGAGATACACAAAAAGACTGAAAAAAAAAAATCTTAGGACTGAGATTATCTGCCTTAAAGAAACTTCTCAAGAGGCAGGGGAAAGATAGGGGTAAAGGATTAAGAGGTACAAACTATTATGGATAAAATAAGTAAGTTATAAAGATATATAGTACAACTTAGGGAATACTATCCAATAGTTTTAATAACTATAAATTGAATACAACTTTTTAAAAGTTGTAAATCACTATGCTGTACACCTGAAACATATAATATTGTACATCAACTATAACCTCAACTAAAAAGGAAAAGAAAATGAAAGTGAAAGTGAAGTCATGTCCGACTCTTTGAGACCCCATGGACTGTAGCCTACTAGGCTCCACCAGCCATGGGATTTTTCCAGGCAAGAATACTGGAGCAGGTTGCCATTTCCTTCTCCAGAAAAGGAAAGAACCACCCCAAATTATGGACTAGTTTCTCTGCAGTGTGCTAGTAAAGTACATTGTTCATATTAATATTATAAGTCATGTAAATCAAGGCTTTGCCTTATTTTTCCATTCCTGTCTTCCAACTTCCCTTGGTTTTGATGTTACAATTTGACTATGATCTTTTCCAGATATATTGTGAGATGATGGCATTTTTTTTTCACTTAGCTTTTCCTTCATACAAATAAATATACTCTTCTTTTTAAGTCAACTACTTGTTCTAACACTCAATATCACTAGGACCTCACAGAGTCTTTAAAATATTACATCTTTTGGAGAAAGAATCAATTATCTTTGTTCTGTGCATCACTTCTTTATCTAATCACAATTTATCTATGGATCTGAGAGTCATGCTTGTTTCTGACTCTCCCCACACTCTTCCTTTGTCACTAGGGCCTCGGCAGTGTGACATACTGAGCTCTCCACAGCCACTCCCCACACATCCCACCACGGCATCCAGAATTTTAGGCTAAGCATCTAAGGTTTTAGTGGGCAGATTCTATCCATGAGACGTTAGCAAGTACGAAGCGATTAAAGTAAACTGCACTTTTATCTTTGATTCCAGTGTTTCTGAGTCAGCATTTTTTCTGCCTAAAATAAGTTTTCAGTCTCAAATGCTGTCCACCTATACTCTGTAGTGAACAGAGTGGGACCTTCAACGTTGCTCATTCAAAATTAGTCCTGACTTACCACCTCTCATACAACAAAGACAGTTTTCAACTATACTTTTATGCTCATCAATATAAAGTGCTAAAATCTTTTCCAGTCAGATATTTTCCTACACTTCATTCATTAATTCAACAAGTATGTTGAGTGCCTCTGTACGCCAGGTCACAGGGATAGGGCCTTACTTTAACAGTAGTAAACAAAACACAATCCCATCCTTTGAGGAACTCACAATCCACTAGGTATACAGACATTAAATATTTAACTACACAAAATTACACAATTGCAATTATAATGAATTCAATGAAAGGAAAAAATGACCTAAAACTTTATTTAGACTGAGAGATTATAGAAACCTCTGAGAAAATATCAATAGACTGGACTTTGAAGGATAAGTGGAGGTCAACCTGATAGAAAGGAGAGATGTGTATCACACAAGAGAGAAGTTTTTTGTTGTTGTTGTTGTTTTTCTTTTTATTATTTTTTTTATTCAATTTTAATTTAAAAAAAATTATACATGTGTTCCCCATCCTGAACCCTCCTCCCTCCTCCCTCCCCATACCATCCCTCTGGGTCATCCCAGTGCACCAGCCCCAAGCATCTAGCATCGTGCATTGAACCTGGACTGGCATCTCGTTTCATACATGACATTTCACATGTTTCAATGCCATTCTCCCAAATCTTCCCACCCTCTCCCTCTCCCACAGAGTCCATAAGCCTGTTCTATACATCAGTGTCTCTTTTGCTGTCTCGTATACAGGGTTATCGTTACCATCTTTCTAAATTCCATATATATGCGTTAGTATACTGTATTGGTGTTTGTCCTTCTGGCTTACTTCACTCTGTATAATAGGCTCCAGTTTCATCCACCTCATTAGAACTGATTCAAATGCTGGAGAGGGTGTGGAGAAAAGGGAACCCTCTTACACTGTTGGTGGGAATGCAAACTAGTACAGCCACTATGGAGAACAGTGTGGAGATTCCTTACAAAACTGGAAATAGAACTGCCTTATGATCCAGCAATCCCACTGCTGGGCATACACACTGAGGAAACCAGAAGGGAAAGAGACACATGTACCCCAATGTTCATCGCAGCACTGTTTGTAATAGCCAGGACATGGAAACAACCTAGATGTCCATCAGCAGATGAATGGATAAGAAAGCTGTGGTACATATACACAATGGAGTATTACTCAGCCATTAAAAAGAGAGAAGTTTTAACAAAAATGTCTGGAATTTCTTAAGTGATGCCTTGAAGGGAACACCAAAGGAAGAGTAGAATAGACTTTCCAAGTCTGCCTCTTTTGCACAAATTGTGATGAATAAATCCCAAATTAGCACAGAGATCCTCACTTTTCAAAGGTTTTAAATCAACCAAAAATATTACCTGTATTTGAATTTAAAATGAGACTGTAAGGTGACTTTTGAGGTTTGAGTGCTGGTAGAGTCCTTTTGGACTTTCTATAATGGGAGACCTATTGAATTAACTTGTCTTAAATTATTGCACCAGCCCCATTGACTGGAATAAAGTGAAAATAAAAGATATATATATTAATATGGCTTCTAATTTAAAGCACTATGAAAATACTTGAAATCATTATTACCTCAGTAAGAATTACTGGAACTTACTGTTTATGTTCATTAAACAAGTTGTTACCAGGAAAAGGTCAAAAAAGTCTTAAGATACCACACTAGGTGGCTGGGATTTAGCTAACATGAATCTTTTTGTGCTAGGACATTATTTAAATACCCCACTCATATTTCCAAAAATGTGCTCACACTCATTATAACACACCTGGGCAGCTTACATAAATGTGAATTTCTTAGTCCTACATCAGATGTCAGATTCCATTGTTTGGGGAGATGGAATTTGCATTCTATAGGCTTTCTAGGTGATTGCTATGCATAGTATATTTTGAAACCTCTGTTTCCGTGTTTTTTCAACAGACTGATAATACAAGATTGATAACTGATTACTAAATGAATTGGAGTAGTTTTTAAATTCTAAGCATTTGTAGACTCTTAAAAAGGTCTTCCTAAACCTTAATGAGAGTAGCTAACTACCTCCTATGTAATGGGATGTTTATGGCCCATGTGTAGTTTATGTGTGTTTATGTTAAGACATAATTCTGGCTTCTACACAAATAACTGAGTAAGCAAAGCAACTGAACAGTTTCTAAATATATACAATTCTAAGACACAAAACTTCAGAAACCAAAAGTTGTCTGGTTTTATGTCATTTGGATCTTTCATTTATCAAAAATTTTATTAGAATTATTTAAAGAACCACATGATGATTTTTGCATTTGTATTATTCTGCATTGTAGTCTTTATAACTCAATATGTCTTTAGCTTTTAAGGACTTTGTATATCTGCTGGTGTGATAATATTATAACAGGAAAATACAGAGAGTATGAAAAATAGAAATAAACTTCGATATGCTTGGAAATATACAAGATTCATCTTCCAAGTAGATGATTATTTTGTTTAAAAAACAGCTAGATAGGTCATTAATAAAGGCCAAAGACACTTGGTATGGTCAAAATTAAGAAAGCTGTAACCGAAAGCCAAAGTTTACTTCATTATTACATGGTAGGGAACTGGAAGTTGGCTTCTGTCAGCCTGCAAAAGAGGATGCTGGAAGAAAGTTGAATTCTAATGAGAAGGAAATGGAAAAGGTCTCGAAAGACAAGGAGGAAAAGTCCAAAATGCGAGGACAAACAATTAGAGATCCCCCCACAGATATCAGTCAGTAAAGAATCTGCCTGCAATGCAGGAGACCCAGGTTCGATTCCTCGGTTGGGAAGATCCCCTGGAGAAGGAAATGGCAACCCACTCAAGTATTCTTGCCTGGAAAATCCCATGGACAGAGGAGCCTGGCGGGCTGCACCCTATGGGGTCGCAAGAGTCAGACGTCTTAGCGACTATATCACCACCACCACCACAGATATAGCAAAAGAACCTTAGGAGACTAACGGAGAACATTAAATTCTAAGATGATGCTTGCTTTCTTACGCCTCAGTAAAAGGTGGTTTTACAAAACAGCGTGGTGTTGAATGTGCTCTGAGTAATGAAGTTCTTGGACCATGGGAGGATGACAGGAGGGGAGCAGGCAGCCAAGGAGGAAACATACATAGTCAGATTCAAAAACATAAGAGAGTAGCAAATAATAGTAAAAGGGAATCAGGAGAAATTGAGCCCCCAGTAAAGTCCTTGGAGATACTGGGAGACAGAGCTTCCCACCGAGTGAAGAACAGGATCTCAGTTTACTAGGAATTTAGTTTGAGCATCAAATGAAAGGGTAGCTCCAGAAATCTTGAAGATCTAGGATTAACCAGAGGCTACACCTGGATTTCTTTAACAAAGGATTTGAACACTTTATTTGAACTTAAATCTAAGAGTCTCAGAGATAGAAAATGTCTTCCTTTGTTCCTACCTCAGAGATTGCATCGAAATGAGTAAATGTGAGGTTAGACTGAATAATATTAAGAAAAAGAAATGCAAAGGGAAAGAAATAGGGGGAAAGAAGACTTTAATTATTTATTTATTTATTTATTTTTCTCTTCAATGAACTGGTAACTGTTTAAGGACTTGAATATTGTCATATTCATTTCTATATCCCCTGATTCTGTCACAGTAGTTAATATTTAGTATGACTGGATGGATGAATAGAAGGGTGGAAGAATTAATTCAAAATGTATAAAATGAACAAAACAATAATCACATTTTGATGGTGATAAAAATGAGATAAAAATGGTGAAAAGGAGAAATCACATTTTGATGGTGATAAAAATGAGATAAAAATGGTGAAAAGGAGAAATGAAAAAATAAAGCATGCACATTGAAGCAAAAATTCAAATTTATAGCAGAAACAAATTAAATTGGTTCCTAGGTCCAAATGTTGCCAATAATAGCTTCCATTCATTCAGCTAATAAAGCTTGTGTCTTACCTGGGATTTGAGGAAGAAAACTATACTGCCATCTTTCTCTTCCTTTTCCCCTGTGATAAGACTACAAACTCCTATAAGCATTAAGTAAAAATAAGAAGAGGCATGTTAAATACTAATTAAAAATTTTAAAAGTTTTCCAGAGAAGATGCTGCATGTTGCCTGACTTCAAAGGACTGCTACATCACCTAAGGCAGTTTCAGGATGGGAATATCCTGCTAAAATATTGGTTTGTGGTTCCAAGAAGCAGTTACTTTTTCTCCATAAGCTCAGTGTCCATGCTTAGCAACACAGAGTGCCCAACACTCTAATTTTTTTTCTTGATTAGCATCTATGGAGAAGTCCTCAGAGCCCAGGTTGTACATGGAATGTATTACATCTAAAAGCCTCAAAGCAAACATTCAAGGATGATTCTACAAGTATACATAATAGGCTGAAAGAAAGGTGAGGGAAAATGTCATACAGTTTTATGTTTCATCATTTTCTTTTTCATGTATGTATTAAAATACATATAGTTGAACTCAACAGCTAACTAACATTATCCACCATCATAAACAAAAATAAACTCAAAATGATTAAGGACCTAAATGTAAGGCTGAAAAACTTCTAGATGAAAACATAGGCAGAACACTCTTTGACATGCTGCTGCTGCTGCTGCTGCTGCTGCTAAGTCGCTTCAGTTGGGACCGACTCTGTGCGACCCCAGAGACGGCAGTCCAAGAGGCTCCCCCGTCCCTGGGATTCTCCAAACAAGAACACTGGAGTGGGTTGCCATTGCCTTCTCTGCTTTGACATAAATCACAGCAATATTTTTTTTGGATCCATATCCTAAAGTAAAGGAAATAAAAGCAAAAATAAATAAACAAATGTGAACTAATTAAACTTAACAGCTTTGCATAGCACAGGAAACCATCAACAAAAGAAAAAGACAGCTTAACGAATGGGAAAAATATTTGCAAAAGATATGACTGATAAATGACTAATACCCAACATAAATAAGCAGTTCCTACAACTCAACCTCAAAAAAACCAACAATTCACCTAAAGATGGGCAAGAAAACCTGAGTAGACATTCAGCTAAAGAGGAAATGCAGATGGGTAATAGGCACATAAAAAAATATTAAGCATCACTACTCATCAGGGAAATGCAAATCAAAACCGTGATGAAATATCACCTTACACGTGTTAGGATGGCTACTATCCAGAAGAACACAAGTAACAAGTGTTGGCAAGGAAGGAGAAAAGGGAACACATGTGCATTATTGGTAGGAATGCAAATTGATACAACTACAGTGGAAAACAGTACAGAAGTTTCTCAAAAAAATAAAAATTCCACTCCTGAGAATATACCACCTCCAAAAAACCAAAACATTAAATCAAAAAGATAAATTTACTTCAATGTTCATAGCAATATTATTTACAGTTGTCAAGATATGGAAGCAACCTACATGTCCTTCAGCAATTGAATGGATAAAGAAGATGGGTGTACGTATATATACATGTACATATATACATACATACAATGGAATATACTCAGCTATAGAAAAGAATGAAATATTGCCATTTGCAACACCATGGATGGACTTACATGGCATTATGCTAAGTGCAATCAGTAAAACAGAGAAAGACAAATACTGTGTGATATCACTTATATGTGCAACCTGAAAAATACAACCAACTAGTGAACAGAACAAAAAAGAAGCAAGCTCACAGATATAGCAAACAAGCTAGTGGTTACCAGTGGGGAAAAGGAAGCAGGGACGGGGAATATACAGGGGTAGAGATTAACAGGTACAAACTATTAGGTATAAAATAATCTACAAGGATATGTTGTATAAAATGGGAAATATAGCCAATATTTTATAATAACTATAAATGGATGTAAACTTTAAAATTGTGAATCACTATATTGTATACCTGTGACCTATATAATATTGTATAGCAACTATCAGATCAGATCAGATCAGTCGCTCAGTCTTGTCCGACTCTTTGCGACCCCATGAATCGCAGCACGCCAGGCCTCCCTGTCCATCACCAACTCCCGGAGTTCACTCAGACTCACGTCCATTGAGTCAATGATGCCATCCAGCCATCTCATCCTCTGTTGTCCCCTTCTCCTCCTGCCCCCAATCTCTCCCAGCATCACAGTCTTTTCCAATGAGTCAACTCTTCGAATGAGGTGGCCAAAGTACTGGAGTTTCAGCTTTAGCATCATTCCTTCCAAAGAAATCTCAGGGCTGATTTCCTTCAGAATGCACTGGTTGGATCTCCTTGTAGTCCAAGGGACTCTCAAGAGTCTTCCCCAACACCACAGTTCAAAAGCATCAATTCTTCGGCACTCAGCCTTCTTCACAGTCCCT